>NW_028145401.1:0-136435 GCF_050370095.1 Fusarium phalaenopsidis
CAAAGCAGCGGCGGAATATCAGCCAGACCATGCATCCCATCACACTCAATGTCCTCTGCAGAAGCTAAGCAGGAGAGGGGTGGCGAGGCTACGTCGAAGTATGATCAGTCAAGGTTGACTCGATTGAACGAACTCACTTACCAGCTGCATTCAAAAGGTCGTTGGGTACGGGTTCCTGGGATTCCACCGTCGCCGTGGCCAGCGCACCAGTCTGTAGGATATACCGCAGATACCCGTTCGGCCTCGTCATCCATTTGACCTATCAGATAAGCAGCAGTCGAAGAGGCAAGCCATCATGTGTGGACCATGGTAGAGATGATGGGATACCGATCAAATCCGGCTTCTCCAGCAAGCCTGAGTGAGTGAGAGCCGAGGATGGCCTTTTGCCGTAGAGCGTATCTACTGAAACTGCGACATCTTGACCCTGTGCATAGATTCCAGGGCATCTCTGCAAGGAAGTCAAGGAGAGTTCCCTGCCCCTTGCTTCTGAAAATAAACCAGCCAGAGCAGGTACACGATCAGTTCAACGCCAATATGATTGGTCTTTTCAACATCATCCCATGACCCAACGCTTGTCATCTCGAGGCCATTCCCCTGCTCAATACGCTGGCTCATCTCGTCTGGCGAAATGTCGAGAATCTGCAGAGTGTTCTTTGGTATGGGCCAAGAGAGCAGCTAGGCCGCAGCCGTGTCCAGGGAATGCCCTGCGGTTTGCGTTGCTGGATGTATGCCCCAGCCTCCCATCATCGGATTGGGATTTCAGCAGGTAACAAAGGATTCTGGAAACAGCCACTGTTTGACCATTCCCCGTCGTTTTTCGGAATCACGGCTACCCAAGCAGTGTCATAGACACGGCAGCTAGTTGTACAGAGACCGTAGTAGCCAAGTGGTAGCTTGCGGGGGCTCGGGCGATCAAAGACTTTGCCGTTGGGGGCCAGGGGTGCTACCGTCGGATTTGCTTGTTGCTGCAGCGTTTATCATTGAGGAACTGGAGTTTGTTACCAGATAAACGTTAGCAATTACTAAGGACCCCCAGCTGCTAGAAATTCAGCATCTTGCCAAGGACCTTAGAGATAAGACAAGACCAGCGAAGTAAACGTAGAGAAGTCAGAATGATTCAACGATGAGTCTTTTTTTGCTGTAACAGGAGGAGTTGGTAGAACCTCCTCTTCCAAATGTTGCTACCTCACCAGAAACCCCTTGGTTGGCCGACCCCAGGGCCCCATTTCTGAAGGTGGTACTCCGAAGCCCGTTGTAGACTACCGAAAAATTTGCCGAGAGGCACTGCTATCCACAAGGTATGGTGTATACATGACCACGCAAGGTGATACTTCGCTCGGCAGAGAGGGTGACTGTGACTCCAGATACCACGCCCCTCCCCTGTTGCCTGTGCCGCGGAAGGACGATGACAACTTCAAAACACATCCCGTGGGTTGATTTCTAATCAATTTTGAGTTTTGAGCTTTGCATATGCATTGGTCTCCACGTTTTACATGAATTAGCCCCAGTCAATGGCAACGAAGAAACTGGAGTTACTCTAGCTTGGGTGGTAAGCGGTTTTTTGCTTCCCATGTGCCTACCAAAGGCCCAGACATTCTACGTTGCGACAACAGGGCTTGGCCATGCAGGGCTTGGCCATGCAGGGCTTGGCCATTCCGTGTCCTTGATTCATTAAGTCGGAGACGCTCATTCCGTGGCCGTTTTATCCACGCCAATTAACACATACACCCGTTGCTCCCGGACCCTGTTGCCTCCTTCTCACTTCTTCTCTTCATCTACCTCGATCAGAGTACAACCACTTCATCTTTGTCGTTTAACTTGTGCATCATGTCCTCCGAACAACAGTATTCTCACAATTGCCTCGTCTCCACAATGTTGCAACTCGACCATGGCTCAAGCCTTGAGGCTCAAGCCAAGGACGACCCTATGCCCTCAAAAGTACAGCCACCATCCTCATGGTCTCATTGCGGCTCGACTCGAGCAGCGAACAACTCCATACAACCCTGTCAGGATCGAGCAACGCGACTGCAGAGTCTGTTCTTGAGCACTGGTTACCATCCATCGTGAATTCGCAGCTTCAATGTGAATGGACTGCTAAACGTACCAAGGCAAGCATCCTCGCTCTCAAGGGAGTGAAACAAACGTTGACCCAAACACGCCGCTCAGATTGCAGAGTCCCCGTACGAGTATATATTGACTCTTCCTTCCAAAGGCATACGGGAGGTATTCATTGACGCGTTGAATGTTTGGTTCCAAGTGCCCGGACGACAAGACCGCAGCAATCAAGGCAGTGATCAATATGCTGCATGATTCATCTCTCATGTAAGCATCACTCTCCTCGCCCTCTCGATATGTAAGCTCAAAGGTCAGAATCGATGACTTCCAGGACAATTCACCGTTGCGGCGCGGCAAACCTTCAACACATACCGTCTTCGGTCCTGCTCAGGCTATCAATTCAGCGACATATGTTATCGTCAAGGCATTTTCGACCGTCCAGGCCTTTATCGATCCCACCTCATTGGGCGAGGTTACAGGTGCAGTAATTTGGCTTCTTGATCCACAGGTGGGTGATAACACGTCGCAGGCATGATCTTGACCATATTTGAGGGCCAGGCGATGGATCTGTCGTGGACCTTTAACAACACTGCGCCCTACCATCCAGGAATATCTCTTGATGGTTAACGACAGTGAGGTTTCTCAGGGCCCCCTCTCGGAGCCTTTTTAATAACCGATGGTCATTCTAGAGACTGGGCCTTGTTCAGGCTTGCATGCCTACCTTCTGGTAACACCTTCAAGCGTAAACCTGGCCGAGGGTGCATTAGAGAACATCAACAAGATGGTCTCGCTCCTTTGAACCGTACTTTCAGATCCCGGGGACGACTATATGAATCTGGTCGATCGAAATGTGAGCAAACTTACAAACCTTTTGATCCCTCGAGGTTTGTCAAGAACTGTCAAGCATCAGCTGCTGATCGTGGCGCGTGCAGTATGCCGACCAGAAGGGCTTCTGTGAGGACCTCCGACGAAGGGAAATATTCACTCCCCACTGCTCCATTCACTGCAGAGCGACGACAATGGCCTCTAACCAATATGCTATCAGGAGGCGGTCCCCCAAGGAGGCTCACAGTAGAGCAGAAGATCTTGATGCTAGATCAAATGAGGATTAGCGATAGTCTTGGCTGGACCAAGGCACTCCTTGGTGACCTCCATGAGCAGATCTTGACGGAGATTAGAAGGCTGGAAAAGTGCATGAATAGGGGCAACGGTGCACTGTGGAGGCTGGTGGACCTGCTGAAGCTGGAGCGCTAGTCTGTTACGCACGTACGTAGTAATAGATACTGTGGTATTTCAGAGTCCGCAGGGCAACATGAAATATACGGACAGCGCATGAGTGCGGCGTCAGGACGTTCCGTCATGTGGCAGAGATATCCAGAGCTGTGACATCCTTGTGGAAAGCATTATTCTCGTTCGTGGTTCGTGTTGTAGGACATGAGCGTCTCAGCATTGGTTCTAGCTGATGACGGGGCGCATCTTCCGGGTAAGTTCGGACAGCCCGCTCAGCTGCATCAGATCATGCTTCTCAACCGACATTGAGCTTGGACGAGCGTGACATGTCATTTGCAAAACCGAGCCAGGTAGAAATAAGCTTTCAGCTTCGGCGCCGACTCAGCGTAGCATTCAAATATGGAGCCGTAACGGCTTCTGCATATGAGGTGGTAGTGATAGTAGGGTCCACCATGCTCGGCATTTTCGCCACTTCCGAACGCCGAGATACGCTGTTGAGCTGGTGATGTATCTGATACGATACGTCGCTTAGATCACGAGCGACATCATCGCGGAGAACACGAGCGCCATGGCAAGGCCCCTGTCAGCACCAAATGGAGTCCTGCAAAGATGCCTAACGGGAGCGTGGGTTAACTTAGGTCTAGATCGAGTTCTAGGCAAGGGTGGCTGAGCTGCAGATAACTGGCTTGCACTCTCTCCGTCGTTGATAGCCAAGCTACGTACTATGCACTAAGTTTACATGCTGTCCCATGCAACTACCGTCTCACGTTTCGTCGCGTACCCGGGATGAAACCTTGACTGCTTCATCCGGGCAGATTTCCCACCATGCAAGGAGCCAATTATGGTGAAGTGGATGGTGATACCCAAAAGAATCAATCACACAACTGTTACCAACACAACACCTTCAGCCCGTAGAAAAGTACCCACACGAGGCCAGCCAGTATGCGCTTCATGAGGGTGCTCTGTCGGTCACCTCGACTTGCTGCATGGTTTCTTAAGCATTACTGGTTGGTATCTATCTCGTCAATCTGGTGGTCATGTTTCCCGTATCAATTGGAATCTGCGAAACACGATAGCCAACAGCAAGGGTGCAAGATATCTTTCGACAGGCGCCAAGCAAACTAAGACCGTATTGCTGCACGGCAGAATGGCATTATGCGATACCAACTACGGAATTCCCCAGCCTGCTGCCGGGTATGCCATCAAACTGCCATCTCTTCCTTCCTCCTCCGGACCGCTAGCTGTGCAGTTGGACTGGCATTCATGTTCAGCCCAAATTTCCTCGGCTCCATGTTTGAGCCTTCGACCGGCCTGATGTCGTACTTTGAGAAGAATATGGCACAATGCAAGCGTGATCTTTTCAAAAGAAAAAAAACTGCCAGGGCACGCGTGAAGTCCATATCCGAAGCCCATGTGGTCAGGGCTGACGCTGACTAGCTGGGCCTTGTTCTCCTTGCCTGGTTCCTGGCGCATCTTGTAAAAGCGGTATCCATCAAACCGCTCCGGGTCCTGGTACGACTCGGCGTCCCAATGCATATGGGCAGATACGAGCGTCAGCCTATTCTTGGGGAGAACCGTGCCGTCTAACAGATTCACGTCTGCTGTGGTGAAGCGACGCATGCTAGCTGTTAATGGACTGTGTCAGCCTGCAAGGGCTCATGAGATGCAGCATAGAGGAGGAGGGGTCAGCATACCAATGGAGATGGGTTTCAAACGCTGGCTCTCTTTGAGCACGCTGTCCATGAGCTTGAGCTTATAGAGCGACTGCTTCGACCAGCCGTGTTCGCTGAGCACCGAGATGATCTCTTCTCGCAATGGCTCGATGAGTTCAGGATTGTTGGAGATATCCAACATCACCTGGGTGAAGAAGTCGGTCGTGCTGTGAAGTGCAGCCACAGAAAGCGAGAGTTGCGCACAGGCTGGGTCATAGTATACCTTTTTCTCCAGCGCCGTCTGCTCCAGCCATTCGATTGCATCATTGTAAACAATCTTTTCGCCCCTGCTTGCTGCCTCGGCCTTCTTCTTGCGTCTCTCTTCCAGCAGTGGATTGATCAGATCCTTGGCTTCTCGGACCAGCGCACGAGCAGCAGTGCAGTGTGGCATAACCCACTGAACCACAGGTCGAAGCCAAGCCGGCCAAAGCCGCAGTTCTTCCACTGCTCTGAAGGCGATGACTGCATACGTGGTAGTGATCCTGAGCCACTGCGGGTTTCGGCACATCTCGGTTCCCAGGAACACGCGCGAGGTGATGCGTGCCATGAGCTTCAGGTTTGCTTCCTTGACGACGATGTCGTGCCATGCTGCCCCAGTCCATATCAGCCATTGACATTCACCGTCGAGCAAGTTGGGCAGTTCGGAACGTACCTTGATCATCAGTGTAAATATCCTTCAACACCAACCCACACTCCTCAGATACGGGCTCTGTTACCAGTGTCAATTGGTGTGTCAACTGGTGTCGCGCAACGAGTTTCATGATGTGACTCTCTGTTGTTCCCTCTCTGAACCCTTCGAAGCCCGGGAGATGAGCATAGAACCACTGTTGAAGCTAGTCAGTAACTTGCAAGGAATGATGGCCCTTGCCTACTCACCTTGAAAGCCGCCTTCGTGAAGCTGAGTTGCTCATGGTTACGAATCTCGTGAGCATACTTTGGCGGTAGGATCAAGATCTCGCCAACATCAGCCATTATGCGGAAAGGCCGGCCTGGGGATAGAGCTAGTCCTTTGGCGATGAGCTGTCGGGCCCCAAACATGAACTCCTTCTTCGCGCGGACATTGGTAAGCTCTCCAAGCCTTTTGCCGTTGACCAGGAGGAACGGTGATGTCTTCAACCATCGAGCGCAGTAAATGGAAGTGACAACTGCCAAGATGGTGAGAGCAACCGCATAGGTAGGCCTGGTGAGCACATCCAGATTGCCAAGAGGCTGGATGTCAAGTAGATCAAGGCTAGCAAAGCTCAGTAGGCTCGCCATACTAGTTAGTGTTTGATGCGATGTTCGAGGTGGGAAATGCAATGGAGTTTGGAGTATAGAATCCAGTCTAGGAGTATGTTGAATGGGGATACGTTTGACGGAGAAAACAGGGGACATTCCGGCTTTCTGTAGTTCTCATTACGACAACGACAATACCGAGCATGCCATAACACTAGCGCATCGACAAAGCGGTAAATGTAACCTTGATCCCCGGTGTCAAGTCTGGAGTCTTGTTTCTTCTGGCTTGCACCCAGACACCAAGACTGACAAGGATATCGATATCCCTGCTGTATCCGCGCACTTGCAAGCCCATGTCAAGCACAGGGTGGAGGGCGCCGGGTGCCGGAGCTCCTTGCCACCTATCTCATGATAAATGTGTCACATCACGGCAGTTCGCATCGGCTTCTGAGTTGGTCAAGTCCCGAGTGGCCCATGTCAGGTCTTGACAAGCAGGCAAGGTAGGGCACATCTGTTACTCCGCAGGCGAATGCGCAATAAAGTTACTGAAGCATCAGTAAGTGAGCAAGTGCTCAGACTGGAACCATCCATTGCAATAACAGATGACTGCATTCCTGAAACCTCCAAACACTGCCCGCGATAACTTCAGTACCCTACCTTACCTACTTGTTAAGACCTGAACTGAGACCATTGATTCAAACATGAACCCAATCGAGAACATCATCGCCATGTCCTTCTCAACATGGAGCCAGCGGTATCCAGACAAGCTGGGTCCAATCAAGTCTCATCCGGCAATCTCCATGATAATTGCTGGACTTTCCTGTTTCTATGCCATAACTCTTTTGACATCTTACCTTTTCGGCGTCAAGGTTCCCTATGTCGGCTACCGAAGCCTTTTTGAGCCAACATGGTTTGTCCGGTTGCGCTTCGTTTGGGCAGGCGGCTCTATCATCAGCGAAGGCTATCAGAAGGTAACCTGGAAGCTGTTCAGACTTGTCGTGTTGAATGAGAGCTGACCAGCTGTCGAGTTCAAAACGTCCCTCTTCCAGGTCCGCAAGATCGGGACCGACATCATCATCATCCCCCCAAACTACGTCGACGAGGTTCGAAAGCTGTCACAGGACAATACACGATCAGTCGAGCCCTTCATCCACGACTTTGCGGGGGAATACACCCGTGGGCTGGTGTTTCTACAGAGCGATCTGCAAAACAGAGTTATTCAGCAGAGGTTGACACCAAGGCTGGCTTCATTGACAGCGGTCATGAAGGAGGAGTTTGACCTTGCCCTTGCTGCTGAAATGCCTAAAGTGAAAGGTATGATTGCATCATCTGACAAGTCTGGTGGACCTACTGACCAGCATCAAGACGATACATGGGCCAAGGTTGACATGTCATCCATCTTTATTCGCCTCATCTCCCGAATCTCGGCACGAGTTTTCCTCGGGCCGGACGACTGCCATAACGAAGAATGGCTCAACACCACGGCTGAATATAGTCAGAACCTATTTATCACAGGTTTCGCCCTTCGCATCTTTCCTCATTTCCTCCGGCCCTTTATTGCTCCCCTACTACCTTCATACAGGGCTCTGCTACGCAACGTATCATCCGCGCGTCGCATCATAGGTAGCATGGTGCACTTCCGCGAAGCGCAGCAGGAATTCCAGGCCGACGCAAACCAAGACATCCTGCAGTGGATGATGAGTGCTGCGACGGGCGAGGAAAAGAAGCCGGAGAACCTCGCGCAGCGGATGCTGATTCTGAGCTTGGCATCCATACACACGACAGCGATTACGATGAGCCATGCCATGTACGACTTGTGTGACAGGCCAGAGTATTTCGAGCCCCTGAGAGAAGAAATAACAGGGGTTCTCGGTGATGGCGGGTGGCAGAAGACGACATTGAATCGGCTCCACAAGCTTGACAGCCTGCTCAAGGAATCGCAGCGCTTCAGCCCGGTGTTTCTTTGTGAGTCTGCCCTTGATCTCTTTTCGACGACGGCCAATGACCAACATGTCCGCAGTAACCTTCAACCGCATCTTCCACCAACCTCTGAGGCTCTCAGATGGCACATATCTCCCCGCTGGAACTCGAGTCGCTGTCCCTTCACACGCCATGCTACAAGACGCTGCCCACGTCCCCGGCTCAGCACCTCCTACAGAGTTTGACGCCTTCAGGTACTCCAAGGTCCGGGAAGGTTCCGAGTCTGCCCAGAAATACCTCTTTTCCATGACTGACCCCAGCAACATGGCGTTTGGGTATGGGAAATACGCGTGCCCTGGTCGTTTCTACGCCTCGAACGAGATGAAGTTGGTCTTGGCTAATCTTCTCCTGCTCTATGACTTCAAGCTTCCGGAAGGGACAGGCAGGCCGCGGAACATCACGATTGATAGCGACATGGTCCCAGATCCAAGGGCTAGACTGTATGTCAGAAAGCGTGCGCCGAGCAGGGAGTAGCTAGCCGCGTGAAATCTATTTCGATTTTTCATTCGCACATGATGACAGACTTCCCCCCAGATGAATGGCAAGTTGGACCGCTCTTGTGTGATAGTGCGCGGGTTGTCCGGATGGACTGGTATTCCAAGCGGTTACCCTACAGCATGGGGTAACACCGTCTGCACAGCCCTCCATGCTTTTTCTGGTCCATGACGCTGAGAGCTGGCGATTCTTTTCCAAATTAGTCTCCATCGGTCGTCACAGCGCCGTAGAGATATCAAAAGTCTCGCATCCAAGCGACAGACTCAGGATTGATCACACCCTTGTCTCATGGTGCACAGCACCATCAGTGGCAATAGCGGTGTGCTCAATTCGTTCAAGTTCGTGCATGTAGGCCTGTAGTAGCCAGTTTTTAGGTGACCACGAGGATACGGACTAGGATCTCCCCATGGGGGCCGAACTTGGCTGTTGTTCAGTGATGAGTCGTGCAGGGCCGTAGATGACCCCGACGTCATGACTCGATCTCAACTTTGGCAGTGCCCCACTGGTTACTTCAAGGTGTTACATCAGCTATAAGGTTTGCTAGGGCCTGCATCCTCGCGTGAAGGCGGGGCGGGGCGGGGCGAGCCGAGCTTGGCAACGGCGATTTCGGCAATTAGCTCATCTCCACACGATGAGCGAATGACATCAATGGGAAATGGTGATTTTTTAAGCGCAGAAGAATGCATGGTTTGCTTGTTGTCGTGTATATGGGTCTCAGGTGACGCTTCTACTTGATCCTTGACACGGATAGATAGGCTCTCACGAAAACTCCGCTGACTGTACAGATTTGATCGTTATTTTGTGGCGTACGTATTCGTCATCTAGAGTCTAGGCAAAGAACTTGCGGGGCCAAGCAGTGACTTGACTGTAAGACGAAACATCACCATGCAATGTTGCATTGATGTCAAATCGGCAGATGCTTCCTATGTGTGATAGAGAGCTATAGCAGCCCAGCGTACATGGCACCGGCCATTGGGAACGAGCCGAGGAAGGTGCCGGCCTGGAGCAGGACGGCGCTTGCAACACCATCAACGCCGTCATCACTCAAGCAACTCCTGCCCTCGACAGTTTCCACCGGTGGCTGGGAACGCACGCTCAGACTCAACTTGTAGATTAGAAGCAACTAAATTAAGGTTCAGGCTACTTGAGGGGGCCTATAGTCCGGCCTATTCCCGTGACCCGGTCTTCCGCAACTCCGTTGTGCTCGGAAGACCAAGCACGGGGGGGGCGCTTAATTAACGAAAAGGGCCTTTGATTAGGGAAAAAAGATACCTCTAATTATATAGGAGTTTCTTATAAATAAAAGTTACTTTTTTCTATAAAAAAATATAAATTCTTAAATAACTAAGAACCTTACTAATTATTATCTTTCTATCCTTTTATATATTATTTTCTTTTTTAGTTATATAGACTTTATAATAATTTTTAGAGTTTATTCATAATTAATATACTTATAATTACTAAGCATCTCTATAGAAATAGAAGCATCCTTCTTCTTTTCCCTAATCAACCGGCCTTTCCTTAGTCAACGCACCCCCCCGTGCTTAGTCTTCCAAGCGCGACTGAAACCAAACACGGGGGACCGGCCCGGTCTATAGGTCCCCTCAAGTATGCAATCTGACCAAGCACGGGCCGGCCCGGACGGCCGGCTTATCCCTCCCCTTGCCGAAAAGCAGGAGGAGCCTCTATAAGTCGGGTAACATCGATCAGGCTGCTTCTGAAAAAGACAACGTGCGTCAGAGGTTGCATCGGGGCTGATATTGAATCCGGTAAAACTTGACCGATAAAAAAATGCCTGAAGAGCCAGGCCATGGCTGAAGATAACGTTCACAGTGGAGGGAGGAGGCAGTGCAGCACGGATGACATCGAGGGATAACTTCGAAATAGGGCAAAAGGAACGTACGCTAGTTGATAAAAAATATTGTATTCGTGAAATGGGCTGAAAGGAGATCGCTTCTAATGTCTCAAAGTGAATCTAAATCAATCTCCGTGCGAGCTCGTCGCCGAACCAAGATATCCGTCGCCGGGCTTGACTTGGCAATCATCCCCCTGGTATCCGGTTTCGTCTCAGTCTCAGGAGCCAGTTTCCAGTCGTAGTTAACCAGGATATGACAGAGAGCTACCTTGATCTCGTTGGCGGCGAAGAAGCGGCCCGGGCATGAATGCTCTCCGTGCCCGAAACCGAGGTGATTCGAACTCGTTGAAACGAGCTGTGCCATATGATACTTTTGGGGCTCCGAACGCATCTCAAGAAACCGATAAGGGTTGTAAACATCGGGGTTCTCATAAATGTTGGCATCGTTGAGGCGCCGGTTATCGACGTTCAACCGAGTGCCCTTTGCGAGTACAAGACCGCTCGAAAGTGTTATGGCTTCGGTCACATAGCGTCTCATTGTCACTGTACGTGAAGCAAGAGTTATCAATTAGCAGTCTGTAAGACCTTGTTTTCAGATTAAAGCCCCAGGAAGACACATGACCAACAAAGCACTTCGAGCGTGATAGAGAGACCAGCAAGGTTTGTCAAACTGTCTCTCGTGACTAGGCTTCCTCCTTGTGCATCATGGGCCTCGACTAGGGCTCAAAGGGCAAGAAGAGGAAATGACGCACCTATGCTGCCCGGCTTTAGGCGTTGAGTCTCTTTGATCGCGCTGTCCAGGAGCTTCATCTTGAAGAGTGATGTCTTCTTCCAACCATCAGTAGCGAGGATCTGAACGACCTCCTCCCGGATAGGCTCAATAAACTGCGGATTTCGGCCGAGGTCAATCATGGTTTGCTGTAGCAGGTCGTAGGTTGTGTGGATTGCCAATAAAGAGAGAGTCAACTGGAAGATAACCGGGTCAAAGCTGCTACCAGCAGCAGCCGCCTCCTGCTCAGACCAGTCTAAAGCGTCATTAAATATAGGCACAGGCTCGCCGCCTGCGATCGCCGCCTGCCGGAGCTCTCGGCGGCGCTGTATCAATGGCATGATGATCTTGCTTGCCTCGTTGCGCTCATGTCGGAGCGTTTGGCACTCGGGTAAGAACCAGTGGGCCAGAAAACGCAAGGACCGAGGAAACATGCGCAGGTTTGTTGAAGCGGTATAGAAATTGGTTGTGTAAGTTTTGGTGATCTTGAGCCAGTCCTCGTTACGACATAGCTGCTCTCCGAGGTAGATTCTTGACGAGATTCGAGCAATGATGTCCAGAATCGCGGGTTTCAGGCGTATCTGTTTCCATTCTTTGGGTGTCTACTTGTTAGCCATGTTTTGTCAAAGGACAGCTGAGTGCTTACCAGTTGATTCACCAAAGTTTAGAGATACGGCAATCGTTGTTTCTCTCGATAGAGGCTCTATAACCATTGCTTTTAATAGTCGGTTAGTATTGGTCTCCTAAGCCACGGGGAATCACTTACCAAGATGCTTAGTCAAATGCTTTCGAGCAACCTTCTGGATGAGTTGATCCTCACGACCGACGAGGCTAACGGTTTCAAATCCTGGAATTCCAGCGTGGTTGTCCTGTTAATTTACCTGGTTAGGTGTGGTCCGAAAGATTGCCTGCATATACGTGTTGATGCTCACCGCCATCGCAGCTTTTGAAAAGCTCAACCTTGGGTCATTGCGAATCTCATCGGCAAACTCTGGAGGAAGGATAAGGACTTCCCCCCAGTCTGTGATTAGACGAAAGGGCTGGTCAGGGAAGCGGCTCCTGGCTTTGGCCAAAATCTCTCTGCTGAGCTTGACGAAGTTTCTCTTTATTACGTCAGTGCCTGTCCAGACTGCGGTCAATATCGGCCAAACCCTGGTTCTGTTACGTGCAAACAGTGATCCGGATGGATTTGCAAGGGGCACTGCTTGGCCTTTGTCATTTCTTGAGCGCTGGAGACTTAAGGCCACTGGTGCCAAGGCGAGGGCGAAAGCAGCAAGGTAAATGCCTGAGCCCGTAGCAATGATAGAGCCCCATAGACTTGCACCAATGCAGCTGAGAATCTGCGTGAGAAAGCTCATGTTCGCTAATCGAGTATTCCAGAAAGGGTCAGTCTGACGAGCTAGTATTGATCAAAGGCTCTAGAGGAAGAATGATGATGGATGGAAAATCGTCCAAGTCCCCGCGGGGGATCGAGCATCTGTACACATGGATGGGCAACTGGTACCAGCTGGGGCACTTGACCAAGACTGGTCAAATCCCCAGTTCGATGACCCTCGTATCTGTCTGGCTAGGCTAGCGCAACAGACTCGCCAATTCGGAGGTTGCATTTAAACCCGAGTGCCGACAATGCCGGTGCTTCTCTTTGATCATATTGGCCACTAAAGTACCTTGCTTAACAGGACTACTATCCTGGCAAGTCGTGGCCACACTATAGCCCCTTTGACCCTGCTGGACACGCAGCATGGCATTTGACATGCATAATCTTCTTGTACATCAAACTACACGTAGGAGATTGTTTGGTGGCCTTGCCATGGTGCATATTCCTGCGCGCTGATGATGCAGCGTCTTCGAACTGTAAGCTGTGGAGAACTTTAGGACCGGGCCATCTTGCACCCCTTATGCAGGGAGATATGTTGCCCTCTTTTCCATAGCCCCCCTTAAATTTTATCATATATCACTTGCACGGCACTTTATCCGTCTTCACCCTGGGCAGTATGTCTCTGCAAGACCGATCCGTCACTGTGTCACCATAGTATATTTGTTGCTTATATAAACTTGTCCTAAGCAATCCTATAGGCTCTGATGTTATAGTTTCTCCGCTGTGGCGCTTATACCCTGTTATTATATATTATATATAATAGATTGTTAGGGGAACCTCAGACCACGTCGGTAAAGGAACGGCTTAGTGAAGGAACACGTCATTATCTGCCCACTAGGTATCAATAAAGAAGAGGTTTTAGGCATCAATGGGCCTTTCAGGTTTTAGTCTCAAGCAATTGTCGATCCAATATCCCCGAACCGGCACGCCTATCAAGGACGGAATTTCCGACATGGTTACATAACCCCCTCACGGTCAACTTCCGAGTTACCCGGTCATCCAAGACACCTAATAAGAGTCAACAGGGCGATGTGTGAGCCGTGTAGCTGTAAGTTCATCTCCGCAAATGAACCCCCAGGTGTTCGAATACTGCGGGGGTGAGTCTGGGCTAACAGGGATTAAGAGGGTGAGATTAGCGGCTCCCTCTTATTGACGGAAAAAGGGAGATCAACATGTTGAGATTGGGTGGTAGTAGCGATGCAGAGTATGAGCAGGTGATTACTAGGATCACATTTGACTTGGCGGAATGAGGCACTTTCGTAGACCGATACTGTTCGTGTTGCGGTAAGAAGCGAAGCCAGGGCTTCTTCCGAAATTTGCCGCTCTGGACGGAAACTAAGAACCTTGGGATTGATGAGAAGATTATATTCGTTTGTTATTACGCATGCTGACCCTACTGAGATCTTTCGTTGGCATAGTTCGCTTTAGTATTGTCCATTCTATCAAGTCAAGCAAAAAAACATCCTCATTATGTCTCATTCCCAGTCTCACTCGGAATTACCAGCCAGTACGAATGTGACAGCAACCATACCGTACTACTACGGGCCTCTAAATCCTTTGTCGCCAGTCGCCGGCGTCTCTACAGTCCAGGATTCGAAGAGGCTGTCAGTGGTGGTCACCGATATTCGCCCTTCACTGTCCACTTTCACATTGGATATCAACGGTTTCCAAATCGCCAAGCACACCTCTTCCATCAGCTCTCCACCGTATAACCATTCATCTTGGACGGACCCTGTTGTCCGCAAACAAGTGTACGATCCTGAAATCATGGAACTGGCTAAGGCCGTTACTGGTGCCAGGAAAGTGATGATTCTACTTGCTTCAGCCCGAAGTCAACCCTTCAAGGAGCCGGAGCTGGCTCCACCATATCCTACACCATCCAATTCTCAAAGTTACGACACCGGAGAGAATGGGGTGGGCTTCCCGTCCCACAATGCATCTAAGACCGCCGTCCAGATCCCAACTCTACGAGCAAAGGGTTTCCAGAAAGGAGAAGAGGAGGGCCCGGTGCGCAGACCCCATAAAGATTGGGGCGCAGCTGGAGCGCGGAATACGCTGCGAAACTGGAGCCAAGCTCTCATCGACGAAGCCCAAGACATCATCCATGCAGAGGATGAAGCAGCCAAATTGCCTGGAGGAGTCGAGAAGAACTACCAAGGCAGGAGGTGGGCTCTGTACACGACATGGCGTCCACTGAAACCAGTCAAGCGGGATCCAATGGCGTACGTCGATTACAGAACGGCTGATGAAGGTGATGGCGTCAGTTTTTGGCGTAACCCACCTGGTGTCAATGGGGCCTTCAAGTCGGATGTGATACTTACTCAAGCCAACCCGAACCACAAGTGGTACTGGCTCAGTGATCAAAGGCCTGACGAAGTACTATTTATGAAAATCACGGACACTGAAAGCGAGAAGGCTGGGAGTGGAATAGCAGGTGGGGTGCACCATTGTTCTTTTTATTTGCCTGGTACGGATATGGAAGAAATAAGGGAGAGCATTGAAACTAAGTTTATTGCTTTCTGGTAAGTTTAGCTTTGTTCTTTAAGCTGATATTTCCTTTAATATATCTACTTGTTATGTGACGATCGTAAACCATAACGCAGGTGTCCTAAGGGGGTCTCATGGAGAACAGAAATCTCCAGTAGAGCAAAGGGCAAAAGTCCCAGTGACATTTAGCGTTATCCGCGATCCTCGCGGCCCTGCGTGAAAGCGCAGCGGGTTACAAAACTGCTTCTGAAATATTCGATTACTGCAAACGAGGCCCTGTAAAACAAAATGGGAGCCTGTGGGTTGGCGATATCGTGCTTGTGGACCCAGCCGCTGAGCTTGAGATACGACAGCAGCTCTCACTCTTCCACGCGACAGGGAGCGGGAAAGGCACAGCTGGCCAGGTGCTCGTAATAGCCATATCCTGGCGGGCTCGATGTACTTGTACTCCCAGTTTTTATCGCCGTCGAGTTGGATGCCTTCGCTGCCACAGCTCGCCTTGATAGGGTGCCCATGCGTTCGTCAGAGGACTTGACACCTCCTCGATTTCCCGCTGATGATATACCTCTAGCACTGTGAGAGGGCATTGAGACATCCTAGGACCACAGAGGCCTTTCTTAGGGACTTTGAAACTATTTTGTCTGGTCTTGTGCGAAGCCACGTTGTTTCTCATTGCGGCAATTGCTGTGTCTCCGAACCTTGAGACATGTCCTGTATCAAGTCAGAATAAGGAACGCCTTGAGCTCGAACGATTTGGCATATGGAGTAACTGCCTCGCGTACATGTCCACACTTCTTCAGCTCCCGGCTTCGCACAGCTAAGTCGTCTGCTTCCAGCCAGGACGTGATGTTGGCGATCAGCTTTGCAGTATCCGATGTCATTTCATTATTCATTTGCGCCATGGGGGGAGTCAAAGGGGTAGCCGGGAACGACGGGGGGAGGCTGAGGGATCCTGAGGCTTTAAGAAGCGAGGTGTAGGCGTTACGGGCGTCCGCCACGTGTTGTCGACTGGATGTTCAAGACCCAAAAGTGAAACCGTTCAGAGGAGCGGCCGCCACCTTACCACGATAATTAGGCGAGACGTTCAATTTGCCAGGCCCCGTGGGGCAGCCTCTCAGGCCTCGGGGGATCAAACAGGTCCGAGAGATTGTATTACTTCGGCGTACCGTCATAGCTGCATTCCTAACCATCGCCAAGTCCGCGCAACCGGTGAAGATAGCGTCGATTTAAAAATCAGTGGTGCATTTGAGGCTCGGGTTAGCCCCTCTATGCAGGTGCGGCCGCGGGTCCTTGTGAAAATTTCCTCGCTTTAAGAAATTAGCTTTAAAAAATCCTAAAAAATCAGCTGTGATATATAGGACCTAACCTATATTATTAGATAGGCCTTTTCCTAAGCTATATCATAATATCTCTTTATTTATTTTAGCCTAATTCTTTGCCTTATGGCGTGATGGTTGGGTGCAACCGTTATAATACGGGTCAAGGCTATTCCTCGTGATGCTTGGGCCAGATATATCGGCGAGCCCACTCACGAACTCTCTTTCCAGTAAAATACACTACAATCCCCATAGCGCACAGGACACCGCAGATTATGGCAAGAGTGTTCATAGCACCATCATAGCCAAGAGATTCGATCGATGGAACGGTCGCATAGCTCAAGCCAAAAGAGACAAACCCTCGACCAGCGCAAACAACGAGAAGAAGAGGTCCAGACTTGTTGGGGTAACTATCCATGACAAAAGTGATGCCGACCAAGTTCGCTCCGAGGAAGGCGAAGAAGCCGAGGTGATAAGAAGCGACGATGGCGATCCAGTGATAACTGTTAGATGAGGCAGCGGCGTGGCCGTAGACGATGGCCGAGATAATAGCAGCGGCAGCTGGGACGATCAGGACGATAAGTCGGTACTCAGGGGGATCTCATTCATGTACGGCCCCGTACACATACGGCCGGGCCTTAGTCAGCAATAACCCACTGTAACTCCTTTCCTCTCAGCGCCCTAAGGGCCCTATAACTTAGCACCTACAACATCATGGAGGACCTCCCGCCTTTTCAATATTATCCCTCACGAGAAGAGCTTGAGCTTGATCTTGCAATTTACGCAACAATTGGCGGATATAAATGGATTATTCGACGCTCACGTACGCATTGGGGAGGCTCTGAACGGCCTACTATCCTCTATGCTTGCAATCGCTGGCGGCAAGGCTGCCAATTTTCAATCCTTGCCAAAGAAAACTCGTACGAGCTATGGTATCTCCAACAACGCACTGAAGCCCGATTTTCCCACCATAACCACGGGCCCCGAGAGCCCCGAGAGCCTCCTAGCCGGCAGCTGCAAGAGCCGCAAGAGCCCCCTAGCCAGCCGCAAGAGCCCCCTAGCCGGCAGCTACAAGAGCCATTAGAGAAGAAATTGCCCACTTGCAGTAAATGTCATAGAGAAGGCCATAGAAGGGGCGCAAAATGCTGTATTTTACGTGGTCAAGAGAGCCCTTAGGGCGCTGAGAGGAAAGGAGTTACAGTGGGTTATTGCTGACTAAGGCCCGGCCGTATGTGTACGGGGCCGTACATGAATGAGATCCCGTACTCAGGCTATATTAGTCAGTTGGAATGGCATGTCAAGTCGTCGGACAAAGTTACTCGCCTCAAAGACACCCTACTCAAGTATTAAAGACTGAAACGGGGCCGAATCCAATGGCGATTCCATACAAGAAAAAAAGGCGCTAATGAACAGGTGAAGCGAATCCATTGCACCCCAATGGATTTGGGTCACCCGCAAGTTTTATCTAGTAAAATGCATTTTAATTAGATGCACTGATTAATTATATAACGTATATGATAAGCATGCGACGCATCCAAGTATGCGACGCACCTATACTGTGCACTAAATCTTAACATTCTTAAGCTTAATAAAAGCCGCAATAAAATAGCTATAGGCTTAAAAAAGTATTTTAATAAACTTAACTCTTAAATAAACTATAGATAATTTTTTAGAATTTCTAAAAAAGTCTCTTAATAGAAAAAAAAGCTACTTATACAGTGCGAATAATTCTTTTTTTAAACTACCTTATAAGGGATTTTTTTAAAAAGTTTTAAAAAATTATAATAGGTTTTTTATAGCTTAATTAGTCTAACTCTAAGTTATTAGCTAGTTAAACCTTAAGCTAAATTTCTTAGAATTTTTAAGGCTATTTTAAAATTTGGTATAAATCCCACTATCTCCTGAGTGCGTGCGGACCTCCACTGTGGTAACGATGAGGGGGTATGGCCAATTAAAATGTGCGAAATAAAAGGTACAAAATTCCCATGCTAAATTAGGTGGTGATAGAAGTCCCAGCAATATTTGCTTTGACATATCGCAACATCACAGATACGGCATCCGAAGGTGGTCTGACTACGCACCTTAGGCCGCTTCCTCTCCGTTTTTTCCTGATTGCCGCTGACCTCCGTAAGAGGGCTCCATTCCGAGGCGTTTGTTCTCAGCTGCCCCTGCCGACACCCTTGACAGGCTAGGCAGTCTGATTTGGCATGACGGTTGATAAAATTGATCTCCCGGTCCACGTGTTTACGCTGTAATTCGGCATCCTGTAGATCACGCTCGTCTCCTGCTCGGTAAAGCTGCCTTGCCTGACTATCATGGCCGTAGGCGTTGAATAATTCGTTATAAATGCACTCTCGCCACTGCCTGTGATTCGTGTATCTCTTCCACTTTGGCTGCCCGTGAAGTTGAGCAACATAGCTGTTAACAAGGGCCACATCAAGGAGGAAGGTCCAGGCTAGTGCCTGCCATGGGCCCCGGCGGAGGGCATGATCATACTTATAATATGACCTCAGCTGATCACCACGGTCAACATGGTTCATCTCGTCGTTGTAAGCAGCAGCCACTGTCGGTATGTTGATCATTTCGACAGCTTCGTTCCTAAAAAAACGGCGTATCGGCTTGGCCTCTGACTTCTTGGATGACGGCTTCTTCCTCTGTCGGATAACACGCTCATCGTCGGCGCCGGTAAACACGGTAGATAAGAATAACACAAGCTTAGTGTCCTTCCAAGCGATTTGGTTAACCTGTGGTTACAGCACGAAGGCGAATTAGTAGGGGATTCTCAGCCAAAAGTATCTGAAGTCAATACCTGGTTGTCAGGGGTTGGTATCGCCTTGACGGCATTAAATTCGTACATTTTTTTGACCTTGCCGTCATCGTTCTTATCCCTGACTAATTCCTCGTGGATGCCACTATTCGCACGAGCTGTGCCAGTGGCCCCGTAGCCCTGCTTGCGGAGGTTGCGGAAGAGAGGCGGGGACGAGAAGAGGTTATCGACGAAGACGTGATATGTCGATTTTGGCAGTGTTTTTGTAAGGCCAATAACGACGGCTTGGGTCGAATTCACTGCTTCACCATCGTCTTCTATATCAGGGGCTTCCTCTGCGGCCTTGGCTGAGACCTTCCTTCTTTTCCTAGACCGGGCTTGTGAGGGTTGTGATGATAATATCTGCGTTGAAATTTCAACGCCAACGGCGCCATGTTCTGCATCTTTGATATGCCATAGCCAGTGAATAAAGAAGCCCAGCTGGGCTATGACCCAAATCTTGAAGCCCACAGGGTCGGGCTTGCTTTTGATAGTCGTGATAGCGTCGCTTCTGCCCGTATAGCGGATTATGCACTCATCGATAGCTAGGTGGGACCCAGGCCGGAACAGCTGCATGGATACGGCTTGTATATGCTCAGACCACTCTTCAACGCCTTGGAATACTTTCGGAAGTGGTGCAGTCTCGTCAACTTGGGCGTGGTCAAAGGGGCGAAGGTGCCTGTGGATAAGCTGAAAGTTATCGTATGAGATGAACTTAACAAATGAGTGCTCAGCGCGTTGAATACCGGGCTTGGGGCTCTCCCAATAGCTTCGGATCTTCTTTTCCTTATGCACTCCCATATAAATAAGCACTGCAATCATCGTCATCACCTCTGAAGCCGTTGGACCTTCCCATTTATGGAGTTTTGAAGTTCGCTTCATTTCGGTTTTCCAGCTGTCGATCCAGCCGTTCAATTTCAGCCACGAGACCCAGCTTCTCGTATAGACGACCCATTTTTCAACGAGGGATATAGGGAGGAAAAGTTGGAATAGCTTCAGAGGCGTTGGAGGCAGGGTGTTGATATGAAATTTACGTGTTTCCACTTGGAAGGGCTCGAAGCTCGTGCCTTGGTCCTCTTCGGCCGGAAAAACCGCGGCCCGGGTTGAATCATTGGGCCAAATGCGATGGCTATGCCGTTCATCGAGAAAGCTCGTGTCATCATAGGGGGTGATGACCTGTATCTTGTCTAGAATTGGAGGGGAGCTCATTGATGAGATCAAAATAATTTAATGGTGTTTAGGGTGTGAAATGGCATCAATTTCTTGTTGCATTAAACTTTTCGTACCCCTCACGTACTTCCGAGGTGACCGAGATAAGTGGGGCAAGTGACTTTGCGGAGGTCCGCACGCACTCAGGAGATAGGGTAAAATGCGTCGCATACTTGGATGCGTCGCATGCTTATCATATACGTTAAAGGATAAGTTATAAATTTATTTTTAGTAATAGAAAACCGTAATTGCGGTATTGCGACCCATTTGAAGTTTAAATAGGTCATGAAAGTTGGGTTTTGGGTTACTAGCAGATGATACTCCGGATTTGGCAGCGCATGGAGGGTCGAGATGACGAGGATCGGCCGCCATATAAGCTAACTACCCGGCAAGGCGAGCTGTGGGATGAGTTTGAAGACGCAGCCAAAGAAGTTGCGGCAGGGTTCGCGAGGGAGAAAGGGTTGACAGGTAAGAAGATGGAGCGGCTATGCTTGGACATGCTGGTCGGGTTATTAGACCACCAGTTCAAGCAGAATCACTACGACAGCATCGTACTGAGTGTATTGGCGATCGTGGGCATCGCAGAAGATGGCGGTTTGGTGGAGCCGACAGAGTACATGCCGAAATATTCCGGCGTAATCAAGGTGGCACGCATGCTGGTGTTGTATCAGCCGTGGCTCGAGCGAGAGGAGGACGTTGCTGAAAAGATGAAGACGATAAGCGAGGACGAAGCGCGGGAGAAAGTTAGAGGGATGTGCAGGATCGTGCAGGACAAGTCACAACGATTCATGACGCGGGTATCGGAGAAGGAGGAGTCAGAGCCAACGCCGATGGACTGGATATTTGATACGCGAACATATGGGATGAAGATCCGGTACGCAACAGCAGCAGGCGGCACGATCGACTGGCGAGGCGATGAGATCACGTATCAACAAGTCAGGTTCACGATGAACAGCTTGTCGGGCATGTTCGACACGCTCGTGCAGGAGGCTAGGTCGATGTTGTGCGAGTTGACGATGTTCGGGGCCGATAACTTGGAGGGTTTGCCCAGGATCGAGTGGACGAGGATCGAGGATGATCACAGCGAGGCTCGGGTCAGTTATTCGTTTTTACGTGACCCGCGTAACGAGTGGGTGACTAAAGGGAAGAACTGGGTGCTGAACCGGATTTTGGAATCGAAGACACGGCAGAAGGAGTGGCTGTCGGAGGGGGCAGCGCTCAACTTGTCACATCGAATTAATTAATTCACGAATGAAGTTATATGCCTTCCCTGTAAAGGACACTGTTGAGATTCGGACCAGGTGCATCCCAGCTTCATCAGGCTAACTCTAAGCGCTTTCGCAGGTGGTGGAGAAATTTCCCCAGCGCTGTGCTTCTCCTTTATCATAAGCGTCACTCCCAGCATATTACATTGACGAAACAGGCTATGCAATCACTACATTTCATGCTCTGCGACGAGGGCAGAGGAGACAGCCGAGAGCAAACCATTCGCCTGCGGCACCTGATCTGGAAGATTTTAGACAGTGGGAGGAATGTTGCTGTGATTAACTCGACCGTATGGAAGAGCTCAAAGGTGAGGCCTGCTCTCTTGAACCAGCTGATCATCTGCTAATGGCCCCTTGAGGTTTTTATGCCCTTGTTAGGTGGATCGAAGGGTAGTTTGCTAGACCTCCGCATCGACAGACCTACTCGCAACACGAAGCAACCATCAGATTTTTCTCTGACTGTGCTTGAGGAGATATCCCAGCCTCAATTTCCGAGCTCGGAGCTTTCAGTCAGAGAGGAAATTGTAGTCGCTTTTTGCTGTGTCTATCTCGAGCAACTGTCCACGAGGGACAACCCCCCCAAGGACGACGACATCGTCCGTGTCGAGGCTCTGATCCTCCAAGTGGTCACCCTCAAGATCTGTCGTATTCAAGACCGCTGTTTCAGTTTTGCCAACCGCACCCTGAGCCCGGACGATAATCGATTTCTCCATATGTTTTGCACAACATCCCAAGATCTAGCAGAGAACGGAGTTGGCTTGACTGGACGAACCAAGTGGGATCTCTATGACCTCGTCGACGGACGGCTATTCTTCAACATCCTTGAAGCACTCAGAAATGGGAGAGGCGTTTCCTCATCCCTTCTTGAGTAAGGAAAATCTTTACGAGAGAAGGTTTTCGGTGGCAGGAGGGCCTTAAGTGGAAGGCCGCTTCCCGACTTTGTCCTGTGCAAAGATCGCCCAACCACTCCGGCAATACTCACGGTTCCAGCTGCCTTACCATTCAGTCATCCTGTCTTTGATCAATTCCTTCAGGATGTCAGTCTTCAGGTGGAAACGGAGCATGTCGATCCTGCCGCAGTAGCCGTGTTCCGGGACCTCCACCACTGGCATACCTACAAACCCGTCGCCACCCGGAAGACCCGCGTCGAGGTTCTGCCTTGGGTTGAGAAGATCAGGCAGAAGAGACGCCAGAGACAGATGGCAGATGTTGTCTCATACGTCGCGAGTCTCACCAGCTCTATTGGCAAGGTCTTTGACCGAGAAACTATTGTTGTGAACTCGCGTCCTCTGCGCAAGTCGGCTTATGCTCCCCCCAAAGCCAGCTTAGACAACTCTAATCGGAACGGAGGAGGCAATAAAATGGTCGGAGTGGGTGGAAAAGAGCGTGCCCTGTTGGCTTCTCAGCAATTGAGGGAGGAGAAGGCCCAAACGAAACGAAACGATGTGTTGCGGCCTTGGGCTGAGAAATGCGCAGAGTTCGAGAACGACAAGGACCTTGTCATGCGCTATCTCAAGGCCCAAGAGTTCCACGATCCTCGATTTTCTGGAAATCATGCTGTGGTTCGGCCAGAGGTTTCTTTGTATCTGTGCAACGTCCTGGTGAAGATCTGGGCTCACACACGCAAAGATGTAGATGAACGCTCTCCTGAAGGTCAGTCCCTAGTCCTCGTGGTAGCTACAGCGAGATACTGACATGTGCAGGTTTGTACCTCGTCTCCATGATGTGGAATTGGCTCCAAGCCATTTCAAGGTCACGAAACTGCACCCCTGATATCGCCAGCGCTGCCAAGGAGATGGTCGCAGCCCTTTCCATGACTCAGCTCAAAATCGTGGAGAATGAACCGCGACGGAAGTTGCCATTCAGCGCTAGGCTAGGGCTATTGAGGAATGTGTCTAAGCTGGTTCGAGACCATCGCATCCTTCAGCTTGCTCTAGTGATGTGTACTTCTATACACGTACGTACAGATGTACTGTATTTTGGCACCTATGCGTACGTACAACTTTTCTGTACGTACAAAATTATACCATATAAATTTCTTCCTTCCTTTTTAGGTAATAGTTGAGTACGAGCATTCGTATAGTCCTGGTTTCCTGTCACTCTAGTCTCCAACCACTGATTCCACTTCAGTACCAACCCCCAATATATCACCTGTCGACTGTAATACACCTTCCCACTCGAAATCTCCATTAGTAGAGGCCATCACACCATCCATCCAGACCTTCCTACCCTGCGCGTTCACAAACAACTCGAGGTACGAATCTTCAAGTTCCAGCCAGTCCTTCTCCTCAAGATCCACCCACCGCTTTTTATGCGCGTACTTTTGATCTTTAATGCGGTCTAATACGCGGTCGTTCATGAAAATGAAGGCCTGCATATCCGCGTGTACGGGTGTAAGGCGATTTCGAGCCTTCGTGTGTATGAAACTGATAGCAGAGAAACTTTATTCTGAAGGTACCGAGTTTGCAAGCGTGTTCATTACCTTGATAGCCACTCTAGCTAGGATTGAGCCCTGGTTGAGGAGGCACTGCCACGCTATTGCTGGCTTGAAGCCATCGTCGTATATAGCGCTGTGCTTATTGAATAAGCCATCCGGGCCGCCTATACGCATTCGGAAGTGTATGAATTCAGAAAGAGCACGGTGGTACTCGTCGTCGTTTTATAGCTGCTTCCGCAAATACTCTTATACGCGTGCAAAGACGCTAGGCAGAAGTTTCGAATTTGGACCTGTTGTATCAGGCCGAAGGGCATCAGCGATCCAATGTATATCGTACGTTTGCTTATCAAGCCTGGCTTTAAATATAGTGTCGATATCGTCCCACGGAATGCCAGGAAACTGATCAGCCTCTCTCATCTCAGCCCATATGCTTTTGATTTGCAGCCAACGATTTACGACGTGTGCGATTCCCGCCCCATCAGCCTCAGAAGCGTGTTGGAAGTTATAAAAGTCCTTAAAATAAAGGTCTTTTATAAATATAATTCTAGAAAAATAGGCTTAACATACATGTATAGCGAGCCGGACAGCAAGCGAACCGGACAAAAAATCCCTTAACCTACATTATCTCTATTTAATTAATTGATTCTTAACCACCTAGCATGTCATAGTCTAATAAAGAGGCTAGAATCCTTCTTATACTTTAAGCCTATTAAAATACACTAAAACTAAGTCTTAGAGGTGCCGCAAAGCTCTACTAAGTTAAGTATTTAATACTGTTTGACCGATATAATAGCATCTAAGCCCGAGTTAATATTATTCCTAATTTACGCCGACTATCTGATCTAGAGGAATAGATCCTTATTTACTTTATTCTTGACTTAGATTCGCGAGGATTTCCCCCCTAGCTTCGTGGTGTGAAGGAAATAGCTAATCAATTACTTGCCGACCGCGACGCGCTACTAGTTGGCGCGCGTTGGGCTTTAAACTTCGTTAGGCGACACCCAGACCTCAAGATGCGTTTTTTTCGGAAGTATGACTACTAGAGAGCTAAGTGCAAAGATCTAGCTATTATTCATAATTAGTTTATGCTTGTGGCGAATATAATCGCGAAGTATAGCATCCGATTAGATGATTTCTATAACATTGATGAGATTAGCTTTATGATGGGTATAATTCAGAGCGGAATGGTTATCATAGGCATAGATAGGCGTGGAAAGCTAAAATTAGTGTAGCCCGGAAACCGGGAATAGATTATAGTCATTCAGGCGATCAATGCGGATGGCCAAGCGATCGCGCCGTTCATCATCAGTGCCGGCTAATATTACCTCGCTAACTAGTACCGGGATAGTAACCTCCCGGGCGATTAGGCTATTGCAATGACCCAAAATGGCTAGACCGATAACGAGACCGGTCTCGAGTGGCTCAAGCACTTTAACCAGTGCACAGCCAAGCGATTAAATAGTCGCTATTATCTTCTAATCCTTGATGGCCACAAAAGTCACCACTTAATCGAATTCGAGAGATATTATAAGGAGAAGAAAATCATCAGGCTTTATATGCCACCTCATTCATCTTATATACTTTAGCCCCTTAACGTCAGGTACTTTAGCGTACTTAAGAACGCTTACGGCTAAGAAATAAAGCATCTAATCAGATGCTTTATAACTCACGTTTTAAAGACTAAGTTCTTTCTGGCCTTCTACGCCGCATTTTAGGCCACTATAACGGAAAAGAATATTAAGTTAGCCTTTAAAAAAGCCAGGCTTATTCCTCTTAACCCAGAAAGTATAGTCTCGAAGCTTAATATATAGCTATAGACTCTAATGCCGCCTAAGGAGGTGGCTAAACCGTTAACCCCTTAGGTCTTAAAGACCCTAAAGACCGTGCTTGAGGCTTAATCTTAGTTAGATTACCTCGAGAGATGAGTTATAAGGCATAAAAGTAGCTCCCTAGAGTTAATTTTAGAAGCTATATAGTCTTCTTCTAAGGGAATAAAAATAGTTATATATAAGGTTGCCTTACTTAAGGCTAGGGTTAAAGAACTTAAACAGGCAAATGAGATACTAAGCCGGCGCTAGAGGGCAAAAAAGACCTAACTATAGAAAAGAGGGGTAATAATAGTAGAGGAAGGAAGGCAAGTAATTAATTAGATGGATATAGATATATAGGTAGTGGTAGAATTATTGAGAAGTGGTAATTAAGGGAGGTTAGCGTGACTAGGGGTTTAGCATTGTAGTATCTATAGTAAGCCCGGTTATAATATAAGAATATATTAGGTAGTGATTAAGATATCTAGGGAAGAGTATAGTAAGTAATTTTAATTAATTAAATAGTTTATTATATTTTTATAGTAATTTCTATCTTAAAGGTTAAAAAAAGTATCTAGTTCGCTTGCTATCTAGCTCGCTATATATATATATTATAAGATATAAGCCTAGTATTTTATTATCTTATATTATAGCTTATATGCTATTTTATAATTTGCTTACCTAAGCTATATATGCTTAGATAAGCAAGATATTAAGGAGTTATAATAATGCCCCTTTTAGGTTATATTACCCTTTTAGGAAGGGTCACGTGACTTCGGACTTAGGGCTCTTATACAGCCCGATAAAGCTAATAAAGCCGTGCCTTTCTATCGGGTATTTTCCACCCGGTTTTAAAACTCTTAGTTTAAAACCTTTAAGGGTTTTAACTTCTTCTAACTATAGCCCGGCTTTTAGTTATCCGTTTCTAATAAAACTAATAGGGTTTTAAAGCCTGGAATTAGAACTATCTGACGGTATAACTTCTATCCGAGTCGGGCTAATAGATTCCGATTCATTAGCTATATAAGCTATAAACCCTCTCTTAGAAATAGCTCCTAAGATTCTTAACTAATACAAGCAATAAGACTACCAATCAGAAGCTGGCCTTCTATCATATACTCTTATTTATCTTTTAACCCACTTTTATCAGCCTATGATTCCTTATCTAGCCAATCAGCTCTTTATAAGGACTGAATCTACTGCCTATTCTCCTCCTATTTGTAAGAACACCCGGGTTATGCCGGCTTTCGCCGGCAGGTCGGGAAATTATCGGATAGTTACGTGGGCCAGAGGCCACGTCAAACTCTTCCCGTCGAAGACTCGGTGGAGGCTTCGGCAAGTTGAAGTCTAATAACAATACGGAACCTACCCTTTCATTTCTGATATCACCCTGATCGTGCCGATTAGGCCCATACCTTTACACTATTTTAGTTACCTACCCTACACCTTATTTAGACCTTATAGTCTATATTTTTCAGTCTTTTACAGATAGGAAATACCCTTTGGAAGGAAACGGCTTTAATGGAGTTATCAGGTTTATAATAAAGCCCTAAGTCCGAAGTCACGTGACCTTCCTAAAAGGGAAATAAGCCCAGAGGGGGCAGTATTAACACTCCTTTATATCTTGCTTATCTAAGCAGATATTGCTTAGGTAAGCATTTTATAAAAAGGCGCATAGGCTATAATATAGGGAAATAAAATCCTAGGCTTATATCTTATAAGCTTATTTTTCTAGAATTTTATTTTATAAAAGGCCTTCTTAAAGATTGTAACGGTCTGACCCCAAAGGGGCTCAAGCTGCAGCTAACTAGCTTCTGCTGTGCCGCGATGCTGCGGCCCCTTAGCCACTAAGGCAAAAGGGTAAGTCAATAACAGACCGCCAGTCTGTTATTATAGCTGCAACTATAGGGGACCGGCTCGGCGCCACAGCGCCCAAGCCACCATACGGCACAGCCCGTAACAAAGATAAGGTATTTTACAATAAGCAAGTGGATCAGACAAGCAAGTGGATTAAGCATACTGTGCACTGAAAGTAGAGATTTCTAAGCTTAATAAAAATAGCTATGAAATAGTTATAAATTTAAAAAAAGCTATTTTAAGTATTTTACTACTATATTAACTATATATAATTTTGCTAGATTTTTAGAAAAGTTTCTTTATAGAGAAATAGCTATTTACATAGTATAAATATATAAAGGTATTGTAACGGTCTAGCTGAGTATATTGACAACTAGCTGAACGACTCTAACGAGTATCCTAAAGCTAAGGAAGAAAGGAAAAGAAAGTGAAAAAGGAGAAGCGAAAAGAGCCCCTTTTAGCTGTTGAGCTTATGTGGGTCTTGGTCGAGAGTGCAAGCCGAGACCCCACGGGCTCAGCCCGTTACAGGTATGGGCCTAATCGGCACGATCAGGGTGATATCAGAGATGAAAGGGTAGATTCCGTATTGTTATTAGACTTCAACTTGTCGAAGCCTCCACGAGTCTTCGACGGGAAGAGTTTGACGTGGCCTCTGGCCCACGTAACTATCCGATGATTTCCCGATCTGCCGGCGAAAGCCGGCATAACCTGGGTGTTCTTATAAAATAGACTTTTTAAATACTAGCTTACTAAGATTTTTTTTAAAATATATAAAAATTAATATTAATATCTTAGTATATAATATGCTTAAACTTTTAATATTAGCTATTTTAGGCTTAGCCTGATTTTCTTAGAATTTTTTAAACTAATTTTATATTAGGTATAAATCCCTCTATGAGGCAAATTGATCCACTTGCTTGTCTGATCCACTTGCTTATCATATACCTTATTTTTTTAGAAAAATCTTATAATACTCCTTATAGGGTAGTATAAAAAAAAGTATATTCGTACTATATATTTAATTATTTCTCTATAAAGGGCTTTTTTAAAAAATCTAAAAAAATTATTATAAGATTTCTTAAAAGGTTAGGTTTATAAAAATACTCTTTTTAGGTTTCTAACTATTTTATAGAAAAAGTTAAGAGGTCTAGGGTAAGTGGGATTTTAGTAATACAGTATGCTGTCACGCATGCTTGTTTGTCACGCAAGCTATGCATATACGTTACTTAATGTGAGGAAAATGTTTGGATAAAGATATCTGTCAAATGTAACGATGTATTATCTTGTTGTTCTCTCTGTGTTTTTCGGCGAAGCCTCGCAAAGGGGAAGGCGCATTTCTGCGACTTCCCAATTGAGCCTAGTGTCATCACATGACACCCTTCAAGGCATGTTGCAGGCTGTCACATTTGACAATATCAGTGAATCCCCCGAGACCATTGATGTGGAGATTGTTTTACTAAATAGGGTTAGCGCGATTAGGAAGCGTGCTAGCTCAGATACAGTTTAGTTTTGACCACGAAATCAAAAGTGGTTTAGTTTTGGCCACGAAACTCTAATTGGCCACCGGACGACAGAGCGACGACGAGGTTGACAACTTAGAAGAGTGGTAATACCACAACGAGGGCAGAAGTGAAGGTGAAAATAGGTTTTCCGATGTTGCAAGATCTAATTAAGTAGATTTGAGACACAGTGAATAGTTTTTGTCAACTTTCTGCTTCTGAAGTCCAGTCGGGTTTTCCCTAATGACTTCCCGACAGGTGCAACCAATATTTATAAGTGCATCTTATGTATTCCCAGCTGCGCTAGTGTACGGTGACGTTATCAATGCGCCACCCTAAACCCACAAACGGGCAGGTAATTGTCGTGGCGGCAGCATCTGACTCGCAGAAATATGCGATGTTGGCTATGGACAGAGTTAACAAAAGGAATTTGGCATCGTCCCTCGTCCCAGTGAGCGCGTATATTTCGTCTCGAAGTCTGTCGGTAGGGTCGGGTAGTTGCCGGATACCAATGAGCGTCGTCCTTTGGACCCCAGCAATGAAATCTCCCGGCATATTGGCCATCATGGCCATCCCATCAACAGAGAGTGCGACGTCCTCGGTCGTCTGTATGCCATGAAGTATAGCCAATATTCTGTAGCTGTCGGCAGATATGCCTCCATGGATCAACACTTCGTGTAGAAATCGGTCGGGAGATTCGATGTTGAGGGCGTCGGCTATCGAAAAGGCATCGTAGACCCCGGGCAATCCCTTCAACCAAACGGCGACAATAAGGACCTCTGTGGCACCCTGTTCTTGTTCTATCATCCGCCGACGCCGACGCAGAGCCGTATTCCAGTTAGTAGAGAATGAGATAAACGGCCCCTCTAACCTCCACCAACGGAGGTGATCGAGGCATGCTTGGGCGTCACCAGTGCGCGAAGGATCGCGCGCTCTCATATTTCCTCCCTGGTCGAACGTGCAGTTTCGGCGTGGATGATCAGCGTCGTGCACCTCAACGCGAAACCCGATGTCACAGGCCCGACGGAAGGTCTGTAGGTCGAAAGCCATGCTGCAGCCGAATAACAAAAGAGATGAGGTGGCTTACCGCCAAAGGCTTGGGATTCAAAAAGGATCCCGGGTGAGAGAGGGGCTGGTATAAATACTGTTGGATTGACCCCTCGTGTGGCGGCATATGCCCCGAATTTGCATAAACTTCTGGTACACAGATATCCTAGCCTTAGTCAGGTGACTAGAAAACCCCCTCTTCTCTCGAGAGGGGCCGGGAGGAAGATCAAGCAATAACACCATCACCTTTGGCTCCACATCGTGTTGTTTCATATCGTTCTGATCGAATATGCCGTACGCTATCCAACAAATACCTAATGTATTTGTTTTAAAGCAGCAAAAAGCGATGCTTTCTCCACCTTTGATGGTTGTCGTGTGTACCTGGCTATAAGCTCAGTGCTTGAGCGCAAGACGCGCCCTTTGGACTTCTTAGTTAAAAGTAATCCGGACCAGCAGTGCGGGGGCATGTGAAGATAGTTATACTTCCAGGGTCAGGGTGTCATTGGCGCGGGGGGAAGGGTATGTAAACCACGACTCGAATGACGCAACTGCGTTTCGGCGGCGCGGCTTAGCTTCCTGAATTAGCTTTTTAGTGAGTATCTGTTGTTAAGAGTCTTCCTCAATGATTGCTGTATCTTGTCAACTTCTTGTGGTAAATACGCTCGACGTTTACTACTCGAGTGGATATGGAAGTTCATACTGGCCTGGTATCTGAAGCTGATGTTAGCAAGTCGGGGCTTCCTGGTGGGCTTCAATAGCTCCTGGCTAATCGGACGAGGAATACCGATGCGGTGGCAAAAGTCTTTTTCGGACCTTAGTTCCCCTGCCATATTACTCACGATTGTGTCATAGAGCATCACCGATGATGATGCCGGCCTAGTACGAAGTATTAAATTGCCCTAGGAACCCTGGTAGCAATCTGCTTAACTATCTTCACTCTAGGCATTTCATCACCATAGCTCGGCTAATGCTACATCAAGCTACCAGGCAGAAGTTCTCCCACGACAGCATCATCACGCATCATCAAGAATGGCGGTAGTCCAGACTTCGGAGTTTCAATACTATGCTGGTCTCGATCCCTTCGAGCGTAGACTTCTCTACGAGCCAATCGTTCTCGAGTATGCAATGATTCAAAGCTGCAACCTGACCCGAGAAGAACCAGAGAGCCACGCTACGGTCGACTTTGATAACCTGCAGTCTGACTCCGAAGCCTTTCGCGTGCTTGTAAATAAGCTCGCCTAGGTCTGTGACAATGAACGAGGTGGGAATTCAGTCACCGCCATGACGATCCTCGAAGGGACGAGTGGACCCTAATTCGTGTTTGCAGCGAATAGGAAGGATGAAGAGGAGACTAGGGCTACCACGAGATTCGTAACGAACTTACTACAGTTGGCTGGGCAGAACCCCCAAAATCTTAGCTCCGATGCCCTCGAGAAGGGAGTACTCTGGATGATATTAGCTTTCAACATGTCCCGAATAACTGAATACAAGGACGGACTCGATAAGGCTTTAGGCCTTTGTCTGGAAGACCACGAACGGCGACAGTCCGAAGATGGTATGACATAGTATAGAGCAACGCCAACTACATGACACTGACTCCAACGATGAACAGAGACCTTGAAGAGTGAACTCCAAAAGCTCAGAGAGAAATGCAACTTCTCGGTCAACAACATACGCGAGCAGGAGGAAATAAAGTGCAAGTCTCCCCCCTTCTGTCAACATACTTTATACATACCGAGACTAATTTTACCCCAGCACTGAGAGACTGTGAAAGGCTGATCAACCTGATCCATAATGCCCAGCTGGCGATGACAGGGATCAAGAAGGCCGTCAGGACGAAAGCCAGGGGCAGCGAGTTCCTCAAGTCTGAGCCGTGGTGCGAGCTAAAACATTATCTCGGCCGTTGGCATTCCTACCGTCAAGCTGCGAGCTTCATTGTTTGTGCAGCAACAGCCTGGCCGCTACTATTCCAGGACTTTACGATCACCTCACTACCATCTAGTACTCGTATATCCAAGCCCATTGTACAGTCGGACCTGACAGCTGTCGCCATTGTTCAACACATGGAGGCTTTCGAGAAAGTAAAGATGCCAGAGCTTATGCAGGATGCCGAGGATCTCCGCAGGATGGGTCTGGATAAGACTATCCAAATTCAACTCTTGAAGAGAACTTTCAGGCCAATCGTACACGCAGAAGTTCTTATTCATCACTACCTCACCAAGAACGGAATTACAAGGCCAGATAGATTTTGGCGGCAATGGCAATACATCGGCGCCAGCAAGCCAACCTGTCGCTTATGCCACTATTACTTCGGCTCGCACTCACAGAGCCAGATTCAAGTTCGGCCTTCACATCTGAATCTGTACCCAAATTGGCGTTTACCGGAAATCTCTAACGAGGGCGATGCGGAAGCTCGAGAAGCTCACAGGAAGCTCTTGAAGAACATCGCTGAAAAGGTGCGCAATGACGCGAAGCGGACTTTGCAGCAGAGGACCACCAAAAGCAAGCAACACGACTCAAATACCTACTCTGCTACACCGAGATACCTTGTGAAGACGTCAGGGTCAACGAATTCTGATGGTCGCGCCTATTGCGAGGATGATGCAGTCGGTGGGGGAGTTAGCCTATGGTCGCCTTGAGGTGGAGTGTCTTGTACGGCTCAGGGACGCAAGTTGTCCACCATGCTTCGAAAGCTTGCCTCGGTTTTTGTCTAGCCATCTTCCGCAAGTACGCTGGCGTTGGCTGGGATTCTGCGGGCTCGGGCAGGGAACACGCAGCCTTGGCCAGCGCGTAGGTATCCAGCGCACTTGTGTGGCTCTGTTGGAGATCACAAGTGTGAGGTGACTAAGGCGATGGCAAGGTGTGAAAGAGGGAGGAATACTCTACAAGAGATCATGCCTGTACATAAACAGTGGTTCCCCTACTGCACTTTTAGGATGAATCAAGCAATTAGCATCTTCTCATTTCAACAGGCTCCGTGCGATGCGACCAGAGCCTGGAACTCTAGACAGACTTCTTGCGAGGAGTCGGATGGGGTGCCGCGGAGGCAGATGGCAGCTGCTAGGCTGCCTAGGCAGATCACGATGTTTCGTGTCGTCGACTCTGGAAGGTTTAGAGCTGCTGAGTCCAGTAGTCAATGGCAATATCAATTATGGTAGAGTTGATTTTCTGCCCCACTTTGCGGAGGACAAGGATCGCAAGACGGGTGAATAGGTTACCCTAAATAATGCATAAAGAAAAAAAAAAAAATACACGACGCCAGTTGCTGGGTTAACCAGCACATATAGCCTGCCATTTAGCGCTGACCAACCAAACCACTTCGGATTAATGCTAATGCGATGTCGCTCTATTTCTTTTTGGATCTGCCATTCTCGCAATGTCAACATCGCGACATCATTCGGGTCTCAATGCTCAGCATCACCAAATCGCCCAACATGACCAGCGCAGCCGTGAATCCAACGATGCGATCGCACGGATGGAACATTGAGCTCCTCACAGCGCCCGGCGACGTTCCTTTCGCTGGCGTCTTCCAACCGGCAAAGGATGTTTTTATGACGTTTCGCGACATCGTCAATGAGATGCGTCTGAGTTTCGAGTTCCAGGATGAGAGCTCGGATGTGTGGAATGAAGTTGCTTTCGGCCTTTTGGATATGCTGAATGTGTCCGAGGATGAATGTCCCGCTCCCAAGTTCGTGCATGGCAATGGGCTGGATCAACTAGTTCCCGCCCTTCCTGAGCTAGAACCTGATGCTCCTGAAGACCGTGCGATCCTCCAGTACCGCGTTTTCAAGCACCACGGTTGCGGCTTGTCAGCTGATCAGCCATCCAAGTGCCACTTTGAGGGTATGTTCAGAGAGTATTGTCTTCTCATGGCGACTCTTGCTAACCCTTTCCAGCTGGATGCGCGCAGCGCATTTCCAAGCCTGCCCGCCGGCTAGAGCCACGCTACCTGCCTCCTAAGAAGGCCTCAACTGACCCTCGCTACGCGGCCTACCCGCTCCGCAAAACAGTACGCGGAAGGAAACCTGGATCTCCCTCGAAGCGATCAGCATCTGGTTCTGTGTCACCACGTAAGGATCCGGACATAGACCAGGCTGATGAGGACTTCGCCAACATGGTTGCACCCCCGGAATGCAATATCTCCGACGAAAGAGCCAAAATGACCATGGCCAACTTTCGCAACTCTTGCCTCACGTCAGCCAAGCAGTGTGCCGTTACTGGCATGGGACGCTCGTGGTGCGACAGCCCAACCATCGGTCCCGCGCTGCAGGCGTGTCACATCGTGTCTCAGCTGCAGTATCATACATATCCCGACCCAGAAGCTGATGCAGACGAAATGCTGGACGGCGGCGAGTGGGTGAGCCCGCGCCGTTTAGAGCAGGCCTGGGAACGCACCTGGGCATCAGAGAATGGGGTCCTCCTCTTCAGCCATCTCCACGACATGTTCGACCAGCGGCTCTTCTCGATACACCCGGAAACTCTCCAGGTTCGCGCTTTCATGCCATACGATATCCTCCTCGCGTACCATGGCCGCAAAGCCAAAGTGCAGCGTCGGGTGGACAGAGCTGCGCTGCGCCATCACTATGACATGTGCTGCATTGAGAATATGGCCGCCAAGATGCCTTTCGTGGAGCAGCTGCCCCGGACGGGGAGTGTTGCATCGACATCGGGTATTAATACTCCGCTCGAAATTCGACCCACGCTGGCCGGGATCGCAAGCCCGAGGATACTGGAGTCGCCTTCCGAGCAAAACCAGGGCCAAGATGGACAACGTCCTGATGGTGACCCCTCCAAACGGGCGCGGCAATCAGAAAGACAGCATATCCCCGAGTTGACAAGCGATTACACGGATTCGTCTAGATCTCCAAGCGACAAACCTATGGGCGGCTTGACTGCCTCTCCCGACCTCCCATGGTCACGCAAACGCAAACGAGAATATGAGCCACGGATTGCAGCCAACCACGAGACTTATCTTACACCTTGTAACAGCGAGGAATTTTTGGCAGATGTGAGCTGGGAGTTGACAAAACTTGCAAGGCGGCGCAAATGGGGGCAGGGATATTCTTTCGCGTGAGGGCCAGAGGGGCCACGGACAGCGCTGAAATAGACGAGCATAGTTGACTTTCCATGCTCGGAATCCTCCGTCACCATGTAGTAGGCGAGGCGCAGGACAAGATCGGCGCCGGTTGTTTAGTGAGCCATGTTAGATCCCCCCAAGGTTGCCTCAACTCTTTGCATTGCTCTTCCAAGACCTCGACCCATAATACCCCTCGCCACCTATGGCGACAGTTACAGTAACCAAAGCCATCTCCACACGCACGTGTCAGTGCATCTGATTGTTTCATCACACCGATCGAAGAGGTGGTCGGCCGCTACCACGATCAAGTCTAACCGCTCCTCATCCGCTGCGGAGCTATGGAATATTTTTGAGGGGGTTTGTCTTCTGGAAATAAGGTGCTATCATCTATTGGAGAACAATTCCTGTCCGGAACTGAGTTTGACCATCAAGTCGAGGGCCCTTGCAAAGCTGTTGGTACTAACGCACTAGTTCGCACATGACAATGATGACACGCAGCCAAGGTTAAGAACGGAGCATGCCCCGCAGCAGCTGTCCAGTAATGGTGAGATCTGAGACACCTTACCTAGTGGTGTGGTAACACTGTGGTTGTTGGTCAAGGATCAGAACGGGGAACCTAAGATAGGCAATTGGTACAGTAGCGGCCGCGAAGAGTGTCCGCTAATTAACTATCCAATGTTTTCCCGCACGGACCATATCCAGGATTATGTGGCCGTGTACAGTGTGGATATCTATTAGACACGGAGTATTACTACAAGGTGGCACTAACATTTCTGTCTGGCTCTGGCTGATATGCTGACAGGGCATGAGGCACGCCACTCCGTAGAATAAAAACACCCAATAACCCCCGAACTTTACGAGTTGCAGGCCAACAGGATATGTTCATCCAGAATGTGAAATATATATATATATATATTTTTCCTTATCAGGTTGGACTATCAGTAAGAACAGAACATTTCCCTTCTGCTGATTTCTCCGGTAAGATACAAGATGATTAGTCTCCCTTGTTGTGCGGAAAAATCGTCGGCACGAGCTCTCAAAGAATGGTATGGAATGTCATGGAATGCTTCCGTCTTCGTTGCGTTCGTTGGAGCGCGCCCCCCGCCGCGTCCCTGGCCAGCAAACCTGGGAGGATTCCTTGTGGCGAGCTGCACTTGCCTTCTTCCCCCTCTCGCCACGTTGGACTAGCTTGTCACCATGGATAATGCAGGCTATGATCTAACCTATTATGATGCTGTCGAGCTTGACTATCGGACCCCCAGGCTTGAGAGCCGCAGCGCAAGCCCAGCCAGCCAAAGCCAACAGCACAGCCGTGGCTCATCGCTGCCTTTGCTCCAGTTAAGCAACTAGGACAAAGATCTGGCATATGACGAACTCCCGCCGACATGCATTCACTACTCGATCGAATGGAAATTACTTTTGAACAAAGGGGGACGACTAATGAAGCTTATGTATAATCCAGAACTCGAGTAAGATCTTGTGTTGGCGCCCGGTGCGCTCTGGAACAGGACTTTGAAGCAAAAGGTCGAGGACCGCCTCGAGAAGAAAACGCCAGCGACTAAATATTACGAACCTGAGGAGACCAACGTCGTCGTATCTGTCTCGGATCGAGCTGAATAGAATTTGTCGAAATCTTACCTTGAATTTAATATAAACTAGGAGGAAGTAAAGAAGCAGCTGCGAGCTTGGAGCCCTTTGTTCCGCGGAGGGAGGAAACTATAAATTGAAGTAGCATTCATCCGCAAGGCCATGATCCAGTCGGCCGCAATGTTAACCCGATCGAGTGCCAGACGAAGAGGGGGAGCCACAGGACGGCAACACGCCGAAATGCAAGCCGAGCAAGAAGAAGATGAGGCTGTTGGTCGACCGAATCATTGGCGCAGAGTTTATGCTATTATGCAATGTGATGGACCCCCTTGCTTAGGAACATAGTGCTACTGGGATCTAGAGCGAGGGAATGTGCATATCGGCCTGGATGGCGAGATTATGCAAGAGCTTGTCACTTATTCCGAGGAAGGCAACAGGTTTGAGGACCAGAAGGATGTGCCGCAGTTCATACGTGATTTAATTTATAAAAAGGACCGCCTTCGGGTGCAGCAGAAGGAGGACAGCAGGAAACGAAAGCGATAAGACTCGTCGCCAAGCTATCCAATCCAGATCACTAATGTCTTACCTCGGCTCTCCAATTAAACCTCAGCTGCAGTTGCAGCTGCGGCACCCGATGATCCCGATGTGGATGATTGGAATATTCCTGAGCCGAGAGATGACGCGATAAAGCGGTATTGCGCATGGCACTGTGCTTGGGTTAGCAGTGATGCTTGGAAGGCAAGTTTTCGGAAGGTGGCTGTGATTACATTTCAGCAAGGACTCGATCTCAAGCACGTCTATCAGCAACAAAGTGTTGATCTTTTCATCAAGGATAACGAAGCAGGTGTTTTCCTAAGTATTGCAACATCGTGAGTCTAAGATGTCAAAGAGTGGGTAGATAAGCTTAAAAAGGCTAGCAAATAGTAGGGGCCAAGTTCATCAATGTCTGTGGTTTTAGTATTAGCAAATATGGGACAATGCAGTACAGTGCCGGCCACCTCCAGAGGCCGCCCAGCTTTCTAAATAAAGTCTTTCAGCACGGACCCGGTCATGGCTAATGTGGCTTACGACAGTATACGACATGTAATGTTGGAAGGCGTCGCGCTTCAGGGGATGGGTGCAAGATGGCCCGTTGATCGTAGCAACTGATACGCCAGAATTCCGTGCAAGAGAGCGAGCGAGCGGTACGAGATGGGGGTCGCAGCGAAGCTGAAGTGATGTATTGAACCGCAAGGCAGCCGCACGGCATGGCAAAAAAAGGGGGGCGCTGCCGCCATTCCCCCGTTTTGATCGGGAACTTGACTGTGCGATGAAGCTCTTGATTTCTAACTAAATGAGTGACTAAAGTTGGCCTGTTTTACCCTTGGATCGGATCGTATTCGTCAGCTATGACGAAGTATTCCTCATGATCTATTTCAGCCAAGTTTTGATCCTTCTTGGTCATACAGCCCGTATGTTAGAGCGGCCTTGGTGATACGTTACGACAGCGAGCGTCGTGAATGCGTACTCTTCATATTCAATTTATTTCAAGTCTTACTGTGATAATTGCATCATTGTCTGCACACTCGCACCTGCACTTTTCTTCTGTTACCCAGCCAATAAGTTCATCTTTTTCCATACGAGCCCTAATCGACTCGTAATCATCGTCCTGAACCTCATGCCATTCATATTGAACGCGGCGAAAGTCGGCAGGTTTCCCGTGACAACCTATCCCAAAATATAGCTCCTTTCCCTGATCGGTCATTCTTTCAATCCACACCTTAGTATCTTTATTAAGCTCATTTCTTAACCATTCCTCTGGGTTCTGAATCCTAGACGAAGGTTTTGAGCGGTCAGACAAACATGGACTGAACGAGTTGATACCTACTTTGTCGAAAATGTGGGGAGGTCGGCGGTGCATAAAGAGCCTGTCCCCACCGCAGTCCCACCGCAGTAAATCGAGACCAAGTATCCATACGTTCTTTTCAGGGGGAATACGTGTGAGAGATATATATGATCGTGAGCTGGGTTTTGAATATGAGTAATCAAGTGTGGTAGGATAATGGTGAAGGAGAAAAGGAAAGACGAGGAAAGGTCGGGGCCGCCAGCAGTAGTGTTTGTTATAAGCATCTCAAAAATGGCACAGACGGGCCAGCTGAATCCCTATTCGCCACTGCGAGGCAGGCAGTGCGGCTGTGAGGCGGTGCGCTGCATGACGATTCGCGGGAAGGAAGCCTTGTTGGTTTTTTTTTTTTGGTTTCACGGAAGCGCCTGGTGGAGGCCTCCGCGTCGTGGGCGTTGGATTGTTTCCTGCCGTCGTGGGCTGCGTGCACTCAGGAGATGGTGGCTTTTACGGCCACGTTGCAATCTGCCACACTAAACACATCAGGGCTCTGCTTACTTACTTTGGAAAGCCAGGCGGCCTCTGCGACATACAATATGTCGTAGATATCAGATGTCGTGCATGTGTCGTTATATTACATCGCTTGAAGCCTGCCATAGTCAGCATCAGATAGTCGATGAACTATGTTATGTCAGAAGTCAGGGCTTATTCTGGACACGTTATGGTTGAACAGCAATGTATCTAGGTTTAGTTACATTTTCATAATGCCACTGATCTAAGCCTCAGAAGTAAACAAATCCTTGCCCACTATACATCATAGGTATAGACTGCCAACGGCAGAGTGCTGGCTTAATTGTCCCCATCTCTGCCAATGGAAAAGTGAATAGGAGCATTGCTGACGCCTGTCTGAACACCCCTGTTGTGGTCGCCAAAGGTGATCGTATTAGCGACTTGACCATGGTCCTTCCGCATATCTTCAGCCGCAGCTTGAATAGTTCTGGAAAGTTCTTCAAGTAACTTGAGAGACTGCTGTAAGGCAACCTTCTCAGTGCTTGCTTGGACTGTCGCGCTGGCCTGGTCATCGTCGTCGTCGGCTTCATCTATCGACGCAAGTTGAAGCTCGTCCAGCCTAGCATTCACCTCGACTAGCTGCTTTTCCGCTGCTGAGATCGCCGTTGTAATCTCAATCTCCTTCGTCCATACCATCTTTATCATTTCTTCGTTTGCATTCGTCTGTTGAAGGGAGCTATGCCTATTTCTCGTTAGTGCTATTATATCCTGTACCAGTAGGTGCACCTACAAAGTCGCAATGCTGACGACCGAAGTAAGCGTTGCTTTACAATTCTGCAGCTGAGACGACGTCGACGTTATCTGATCCTGTCTGAAGAAGCCGATTGCAGTCCGGTCGCGCCAAGATAGCTTTCCATCGTCACTATGCCGAGTCCAGCGACCAATCGCGGCTTGAAATTTGCTGCAAGACTTTTTGCATAGGGTCATCCCAGTCTTCGACTGAGAGACCACAGACTCGCCCAGGGACTGCCATTGTTGATCAGATACCTTCTGAAGAGAGGTAATCGCTTGCTCGATGGTCAGCAAGTCTTCCCCGAGTGATGCGATATCGCTAGGCGCGTCGATAATGGCCTGGATATCGTTTCGCAAGTGCCGCACGCATTGAAGAGCTGGTACAGCGATCCCGGCGACACCAGCTGTGATGCTGAAAGGGTCCATTGTCGAGTTGTCGAGAGGAAGCGATGCCGTGCCAACCCTCAGAATGTCCGCTGTGCTGCTGTGACCTAAGAGCGGGGTAACCTCGGGTCAGGCAGCAATCACGTCCCGTAGTGGCGGCTCAACAACTCAGCCTGACTTTTGTCAGCCAAAGACGCACATCCTGACGCTGCCAGATCTAACGTCGTCTCATCATCGATCCGACAATGGCAAACCCTGCTTCTTCCGTGATCTTTGGAGCTGGGAACCATGGGTTCCAAGTGGGGCAGAGCAATGCACCGATCCAAGCGAGTTTCCACCTTCCACCAGGTATGTAAGTTACATCAAGCTTAGCGCTGGGCCCTGCTGACCTTCTCTCTAGAGCCGCTAGAACCGACCCCGGACCCATTCGCGTCGATTCCCTTCCGCCGTGATCCTGCGTTCGTCGACCGCGGAGACGTCCTCAACCAGATCGACCTCCAATGCTCTGAGCCGGCTAGTCGTGTCGCTATAGTGGGCCTCGGTGGCGTTGGGTACGTTTTGGATGCCAAAGATAATGGCGAATCTAATTAGAAGACAGCAAGTCCCAGTTGGCCATTGAATTCGCCTACCGATTTGCGGCTCATTCGGCTGGAACATGGGCGTTTTGGGTTCATGCTAGTACGCAAGCCCGCGTCATCGAAGGGTTCAAGACGATTGCCGACAAAGTCAAACTGATAGGTCGCAATCAGCCCGAGGTCGACGTTCTCCAGCTTGTGTTCGACTGGTTGTCCAACGAACGAAATGGCAAATGGCTGTTGGTTCTCGATAGCGCTGACGACTACGATGTATTCTACGGCACAAGCGGAAACGTGAAGGACGGGCGGCCGCTGGCGACATACCTTCCACAAAGCCAAAACGGATGCATCATCCTTACCACGCGGAATAAGGACCTAGCCTTCAGACTGACTGGCGATTACCAAAAGATCCATGAAATCGGCTCTATGACACAGCAAGAGGCTTTGAAGCTCCTAGCGAACAGACTCGGATCGCTCTCAGACGCAGATGTCGCAGCTGAGCTTGTGACGTCACTCGATCTTATCCCACTTGCCATAAGCCAGGCTGCAGCCTACATCAAAAGGCGGGCGCCGCGAACCTGGCTTGTACAGTATCTCGCAGAGTTTCGAAAGAGCGAAAGCAAGAGAGTAGAGCTTCTCAGTCACGACGCCGGCGACCTGCGTCGAGACCTTCGTCAGGATGGAGGCGCGTCAAACGCCATACTGACGACATGGCGGGTGTCATTCGACCACATCCGTTCCAAAAGGCCTTCCGCTGCGGATCTCCTTTCACTGATGAGCTTCTTCGATCGGCAAGGGATCCCTGAGTCCCTCCTTAAGCCGTCAAAAGAAAACCATAACGGCGCACAAACGACAGGCCTTGAGACCACTGATTCAGAGTTTGATGGAAGTGACGACGAGACCAGAAGTGATGACGAAACCGGAAGCGACTTCGAGGATGATCTAGCAACACTAAGGGACTATTGTCTTATCATTTTGAGCGAGGCCGAAAATACGTTCGAAATGCATGGGCTTGTGCAGCTGTCGACGCGAAGATGGCTGAAAGATCGTGGACTTCAAGAGAGGTTTCAGGAGCAGTATATAACACGAATGGCGGATGCGTTTCCAACTGGGGACTACGAGAACTGGACGGTATGCCAACCGCTTTTCGCCCACGCTGAGGCAGCAGTCGAGTACCAACCAAACGAGGATAACCTAAAGGAGAGATGGTCAGACCTCTTATACAACGGCGGGTGGTATGCGAGGCTACAGGGCAGATACGCCGTTGCAGAGCGAATGCTTTCTAAAGCGGGAAGGACTCGCGAGAAGTTGCTAGGGAAGGATCATGAGGAAACTCTAGCCAGCAAATCATTGCTTGCATTGATATACCGCAATCAAGGTCGATGGAAGGAAGCGGAGAAGCTACAAGTGCAGGTGATGGAGACTCGCAAGACGAAGCTTGGCGCAGATCATCCGCATACTCTGACGAGCATGGGTAGTCTCGCATCGACGTATCAAAACCAAGGCCGATGGGAGGAAGCGGAGAAGCTACAAGTGCAGGTGATGGAGACTTCTACGACGAAGCTTGGAACAGATCATCCGCATACTCTGACGAGCATGGGTAGTCTCGCATCGACGTATCAAAACCAAGGCCGATGGGAGGAAGCGGAGAAGCTACAAGTGCAGGTGATGGAGACTTCTACGACGAAGCTTGGAACAGATCATCCGCATACTCTGAGGAGCATGAATAATCTCGCATCGACGTATCAAAACCAAGGCCGATGGGAGGAAGCGGAGAAGCTACAAGTGCAGGTGATGGAGACTTCTACGACGAAGCTTGGCGCAGATCATCCGGATACTCTGACGAGCATGAATAATCTCGCATCGACGTATCAAAACCAAGGCCGATGGGAGGAAGCGGAGAAGCTACAAGTGCAGGTGATGGAGACTTCTACGACGAAGCTTGGCGCAGATCATCCGGATACTCTGACGAGCATGAATAATCTCGCATCGACGTATCAAAACCAAGGCCGATGGGAGGAAGCGGAGAAGCTACAAGTGCAGGTGATGGAGACTTCTAAGACGAAGCTTGGCGCAGATCATCCGGATACTCTGGCGAGCATGAATAATCTCGCGGGGATATATAGGAACCAAGGTCGATGGAAGGAAGCGGAGAAGCTACAAGTGCAGGTGATGGAGACTTGCAAGACGAAGCTTGGAGTAGATCATCCGCATACTCTGGTGAGCATGAATAATCTCGCATCGACGTATTGGGACCAAGGCCGATGGGAAGAAGCAGAGAAGCTATTTATGCAGGTGATGGAGACTCGCAAGACGAAGCTTGGAACAGATCATCCGCATACTCTGAGGAGCATGGCTAACCTCGCTTTCACATGGAAAAGTCAAGGTCGGCACGAAGAGGCGCTGGCTACAATGGAGAGCTGCGCGCAGAGGCAACGACAAGTTCTTGGCCCCTGTCATCCGCTCACAAAGGAGTCTCTATCCACCTTGGATCACTGGATTAATGATTAGATATTTTCTTCTATCCTTCTAATCTTAAAGACCTATGGGTTTCGAACTATACTTTCTAGAAATAATATGTTTAAAAATGATGTCTGAATGCATCGCGTTTAAAAATTGACGGTTTTACTGGTTTTGTTGCTAGTAGTTAAGTTTAGATCTACAAACGTATATATACTTTAAGAAGTGTTCTGGGGAAATCTTTGTCGGAATCCGGCAGAACTTGAAGCTAGTTCTAATGAGGTATAATGTGTGAAGACTGTCTCATTATGGTCCGAGCGCTGTTATTTATGAAATAGTTCCACGGGGGATGAAGCCAATTTCGCTCCTTACTGTAGCATGGATCTTTGTTCTCTTTCCTAATGAATAATATTACATATTTTATATATCGTGAGGTTCCTCCACAGACAACCCAGCATGGCGAAAATGACCTCGGGCACTTATCTGCCGAGAGCCAACGACCTTAACACATAGCCTCAGGAATGTCTTAAAATCTGCCCTAATAAGACCCAGATGCTCATTCTAATGTTTCTTAATGTATGCCTTCAGTTCTAAGAAGAACTCTTCAATGGGATTAAAATCTAGCGAGTAGGGTAGCAAGAAGAATACCTTTATACTCGCATCTGCGCAAAGCTATTCAATCCTTTCCTTATTGTGCCATGATGCGTTATCCATCACGAGGACAGAATTAGGCTCTGGCCACCTGCCGCAATGATGCAATAGCTGCTGAACGAAGTCCTCAAACCAGGCAGCATCTGTTGACCCTGTGTAAATACGCGAAAGGAGGATGCCATTCACAGTATACGCCGGAAGGATTTGGTATCATATGTCACGGTTAAGTTCGTTGACCTTAATGGGAGTCTTCCCTCGTGGGGCCTAGCCCATACGTCGCTACCCGGCCTTCTTATCACAGCCAGACTTATCAATAAAGACGAGCTATTCGACGTCATATTATGAAACTCTATATAAATATAAACTTCATAGCTCATCGTCTCGCTGCTATGCGACATATCGATAAGTTTTCCTAGACTATCCTATCTCTTTTAGCGTCCGGCTCATAGTAGAGAGCGAGACTTCTACTCCTATCTTATCTTGAAGGAATGCAGTTATTTCACATCGAAACATATCCGGCTGCTATAGTAGCTGCCTACATAGGATCTCTTGCATATACGGTGTAATGTAGCTACCTCGGCCGACGCGGATCAAAGGGTTCGACGGGGTTACTCGTGCTTTCGTTGGTGGGACGCCTCGTCGTTTCAATCGTTGTCTCCGAACCGTGCGGTCGCAGCAGCCAACAGATTCGGCTATTTCGTTAGTCAATAAGCCACTCTCAATCATAGCATCGATCTGATTATGTTGGGAGAGACTAAGCCGTGATGCCATGGCGTGGTTGGAAAGTGCCTGCTGTGGCTTTGTGGAGGATAAGCAGAAAATTGCGGTAATCTGGGAGCGGGGTTAGCAGGCTTGCAATTTCATTTGTGGCCTTGCTGCCTGGCGCGAGCTATTTCTGGTTTTGTTATGCCCTTCGCTGCTAAGGTACGCGCCGCGTGTCACCACGCACGGTACCAGCCACAATGCGCCACCGCCATGTGGTCTGTGCGGAAAGACATTTAATCTGCGATTGGTGGACACTCTTTGCGGCCGCTACTGTATCTCGTCGGCCAACGAACAGGGTACAGTCCTGAAATAACCAATGATGTCCTAAACCAGACTGTTGGATCCCGAGCCAGCGCCCCATAAAAGAGAGTGCTGCGCCCGTCTTGCCGACCCTTTTTTTTTTTTTACCGATTCATATCAGCAGGTGCGTACACAAGCTGCCAGCTCAATCTTTAATTGAGTTTCCCTTAGTCGCATTTTGCCAGGTTTCGACATCTCGTTATGGCGCGGACAAGTCTTAATCTGCGTTCTGGTGCGGCGCAAATAAAGACATTAATGGAGGATTTAAACCCGAATTTTGAGACAATGCGGACTTCGCCAAGTTCTTCGCCCCGGTCCGATTTCGACCCCGCCATTGGCGAGACCATTGTCTGCGCGCCCTTTCCTGTGAGCGAACTGCCGGACGTCTAGTCAACAGTGTGTTAATACAGGCAATCTTACCCAGGGTGACACAACAGAACAATACCGGCATCAAGGCCCCACGAGATCAGTATCTTTCGACGAAGTCTTCCAAGACGGCAAAGCCCAAGTTAAACGAATCATCATCCAGTTTCCAGTTTCTAAAGGATCGTGGTTTATTCTACGATGCGATGAACACGATCATGATTTTAAGTACCCTCCTCTTAGAGGTGCTGGGGCCCATCTGAGGAGTGAGAAGCATGGTTGGCTACGAAATCCATCTGATACGCTGATCGTCTGGCATTTCGGGGTTGAGGTGTTAAACTGCAACGCTGAACTGGCGGAGAAGAATAATCGTGCTGCTCTCAAGGCTGATGAGGGCAACATGAAACGTTCAATTGCATCCATCACAGATGGGATCTCTGGACGACAGACCTGGGGATCGGAGCAGACACCAAAGGCTACCAAGTACAACCGGACTAGAGTCGGCCGACATGGCGGTTCTAAATGGCAGTGGAAGCGAAAAAAGCATGAGGGAATCCCCGACCCAATTCCAGGACGAATATATATGGCATACTGGGAGATGGGGAAAAATTGGTTGCCCGCACTACTTCTACCTCACACCGGCCTAGAGGAATTCGGTATACCGAGCACACTAGAGAGACTTGGCTTGATTGAACACCTACCGGAATGCTACGAGTACAATCCAGGAACAAAACATCTCACGCGGAAGAACGAATATGAACGCGGTGGGCCACGTTTCCTGGAGCGGAAATTTCCCGTCTTATACTTTGACGGAAACAAGTTCCCAGATGGAAGCCCGGCAGATTGGGTGAGTGCAGGAGATTTGCAGGAATTAGATGTGTTTCGTTCCTCGTTACGTCTTGTGCCGAATTTGAAGTTTGCAAGGGATTATCTCCGGGGGCGCGAGGAAAAAGAGACCCGGGATGCAAGAGAATGTAGAGAATGTTCGGCTCCTTCGTCAGACAGTGAGTTTTACCGGTGGAGTCCTGATTTTGGCTCATGCTAAACCAAAACAGGGCCAGATTCTGAGACAGGATCATCGTCTTGCGTCGTGGGAAGAGACAGTCCTATCCAAGATAGCATGACCCCGTTGATGGGGCCTACTACTGGATCAAGGTCTCGAGGAAGGGAAGTCTCTTTATCGTCAGACAGGGAATCGAAAACATCCCAACTAAATCCCCTGCCGGCGCAAGTCTATTCACGTTGTTCCGGGAATGCCCTCGGGTCCGAATGGAGCAGTGTTTCAGGTACAGAGCAAACCATCAGTGCTAACACCGGCTTGCAAATGGCTGATCGGGAAGTGCATTGCCGAACGATGATAGAAGGCCAGGCAGATTATACGGCAGAGTCCTTGGCCTGCACTGCACGAGCTAGTCTTGTCATGTCTGCTTCTATTGGCTCGAGCCAGGTGATGCAGGACTCGACAGCTGAGCCATTCCATGAGAGGGAGGCCATGTTGTCCCCAAAAGTTCTCCTACGACAGCCCCAGCTCGATCAAAGTCACCAAGGCTGCCAGGGTGCATCTGAGCTTGAACCGAGGAGCGATACAAACACTGAGCAAACCCTCAGCACTGATGGTCGCTTAGAAGTTACTGATCCCAAAGCAATCCATACCCGTATTTCGGACGATGAAATGTCTGATAAAGGCCGACTAATCACAGAAAGCGAACTGTCAAGTGTCCAAAATACCAACGGAGTGATGCAGATCGACAGTGGTCTTTCAACTAAGGCCATTGACAGAAGCATCACCCGTACGCATCTACCAACATCAGGTTCAACGAGCCTTGTTCAATCACACGGCAGCCGACCTTCTTAACCTGAAGACGAAATCAATCAATCTCTACTTCCCGGGAGAAATACAAGGATTTACAGCAAGGCAACCCCGGCTACCCTCAGCTCAGCTGCGAACTGCTCAATGGCATGCCGGAGATCTTGTCCCACCTGACAATGAACCTAACTCTAGTCGCCACGCCATACAAATGTTGTCGCACCACGATTCCATGACAAGCACCGAGAATTCGCAATCAGGGATAGCCCACGCACCACAACCAAACCGTCCGATCACAGATTGGGATTTAATGAGCGGACCACAGGTAGCGAAACCTCGGGACGCCGCCAATCAAATTACAAATACCTCTCTTTCCGAAGCACAACAAACAACATCCCACGCCCTGATTCCGAAACCCTCGCTCACAACCCCGACAAGTGGATCTCAACCTAGGGAATCTGGGATATTGCCAGGTCAAGTTCAGAGTGTGCGGTCTGTTCCCATCAGCACTGAAGTCAACTCTACCACCCCTATCGGCCGGCTGTCAACGCCAAGACGTCGGGCTCCCATAGTTCCAACTCGCAATATTCCACCTGCAAGTACGAGATCTTTCGAACGATCACACTTAGGAACACTTTACAGATCAGACTCGGGAACAGTCTCATTGATACGCGAGCCGTTCATGGTTACAACATCACGAAATCGCCCCGTGGAAACGTCATTGAAACCTCCAGTCAAACCACTAGCCCAGCCACCGATCAAATCACCGCCCAAGCCCCCGGCCGGGCCTCCGATCCCATATTCTGCTCAGATGGAAACGGATGAGCCACGATTTGGCCAGCTGCCGCACGAGGTCCCACCGTACTTTCTTAAACGCCTGCAAAAATTGACGGGAAGCCAAGATGATAACCCCCTCATCTCTGCATTTCTTGTGAACGGTCGGTACCTCTGCCCCTGGTGCCAGAGAAAGTTCGGTCGCACCGTCAGTTTCACGGATCATCTAGTCTTAGACCACATCAGATCGCCCGATCCGAAAGGACCTATCACATCACGAGCCAGGCCAGACGTTAGCATCGATAGCGGCATAATCGACTTGACTTCTGAATCATAGGGAAAGTCTATAGTGTTAATTTTATTTCTATTACTCAATTTTTGGCTCCTTTTATCGACTCTTATCTCAAACTTGAATAGTCATAGGATTTCCTATACCATGTTCGCGCGCTGGGATTCATTCGGGTCGTCCATGTCGATAGGAGCTAAATACGCGGAAGTTATAAGATAACTACCATGCATTAGACTTGCTTCGATATTGTTCTTTCCCCAAGCATCAAAGTGCGCGCTATCCCCAATATTCCTGGGCACCTAGAAATCTTTTTTTGAAAGGCGAACAAGCGCGATGTCATGACAAAGGATTCCATCGTTGATCGGGTATACTACCCCCAACATCTGCTGCTACTGAATACCAAATTTATGTGCCGATAGGGTCTCCTACTTACATACCTAGTATGTAGTTAAACATTTGCCGATTTTCGCCTTGATTATGCGTATTAGCCTCTCGTATGCCGACCAGGGGGTGGTTTACTATTACATGAGTTGCAGTTTAGATTCAATTCATACCCGTTACGATATGCCTGCCCCGCCAATCAGGATAGATCGAAGTGGGGCGCCCGCGGATTAGTATTCATCCGAGGTACTTCGGCTGATCCCGGTTCTCCTTCCAGACATTCTCGTGGTTCTTCGCCTTGCTCAACCAGCCGGCTGGCCTTCACACGTTCGTTTTTGTCTCTACTCTACCTACTGCACGTAGATTCACCCGCCAATTATCTAACTAATCAATCAATCAAATTCGTCTGCACCGCCCGAGAAACATGAACGATGAGACCAGTCGGCGCACTCGCCATTTGCCGGAACGCGCTCGTGGTTCACGTGTGTCGTAGACGCGTCAAAGCCCCCAACGCTTGCGATCGCCACCGGCGAAAAGGAGAAAACGCCATCGCACGCAAGATGGATCGTCTGCACTAGAAGAAGCAACAGCATCTGCCTCTATTCCAACGCAAAAAAAATTCCCATTTGACTACAAAGGGGAGCCTCGGCCTGAAGAACAGTTCGCAGGACCACTCCTTAGCTCGACTAAGTTACCTTTGAGCACAATTACGGTCCACCAGCAGGAGTTGATCATCGATCTAATCCGGGAACGCGCAAAAGACACCAAGGGCAGTACTAGCAGGCTCGAAAAACGCCTCGACAACGCATACGCGACGTTAGAGTGGTGGGAGGCAGTCGGGTGCGAGTTCTGCTTTGTCATGAATGGGAACGCGCAGCCGGGTCACGCAATGGAGAAATGTGATCGCTGGCACGGCTGCGACAAAGCAAGGTCGATTCTCAACTGGCTGGAGAGCCTCAGTATCCCCAAGTTCTTGGGGGACCCTGGCTCCTGCAGTATGTGCGCGCATACGTGGTTCCTATGCGGAGATATTTGCCTGTCCCAGAGCATCCATGATGCAGGATCCAAACAGGAGAAGGCAAGACTGGTAAAGGAGCTTCAATCGCAGCCGAGCTTCGATGGCCACTGCGAGCGAAAACCAATCATGAGGAGGGTCATCGCAGCTCTTTGCTCATATGACGACCAGTTCTTTGCCAAGATGCTGGCCAAGTTAGCATCAGATAACGATGATGTGGACCTGTCACTAGAACGGAGCGCCCAAGCCTGGTTCGAGCATCGAATTCCCCACAAAGACAGCTGGATACCAAGGCTCCTCTTCATCTTTGAGGCATTGATAGTTGGCTTTTATGTCCGACAGAATTATCGGCTAGGATTGCCACCGTTCGATAACCTACCCCAAAACCCGCCTGGGGTTTGTCGGAGTAGCGTAGCCCCAACCAGGCTTGATGTGCCTGAATCGACCCCCAATCGGCCTGATGGAGACATTGTGGTGAAGAGGTGGGCAGCGACCGTCGACTGGTGGTGGCTGAAATGCAGCTACTGCATTGGGAGCGGATGCAAGGGCGAAGCCGTCCTTCATGACCTGCGCGAATGCGCATACGGTGGTGCCGAAGCAATAGAAAGCGAGTTTGGCAACGCCATCTATGCAGAAGGAAGAGCCCCGGGCACTGCATGCCACCGCTGTTACCTGCCTAGGCAGCTCTGTGGCAAGTGGTCGAAAACTAGCGGTGGTGGTTGGATTGAGAGGGACGAATTGGAGTGGACTTGCCGATATGGAAAGCACCTGCTCCGTGATACAATCATTGGGCTCTACCAATCCCATGCTCCGACGTTCATGAACGACATGCGGAATGCGGCGGCGCAATGGTACGAGAACGAGCATATGGCGCTAAGCCCGGTAGTCGACGACGAGATGGTGGCGGACTTCCTCCTTCAAGGGTTCACAAACAGAGGCGTCGGAGGCATTGAGATGATGCGACAGCTTGCGCTCTGGTCAAGGACGGTCTGGTATCATAAAGTGGCTGATGAACTCTTGCCTCCAGACGATGACGAAGGTGGTCACCAGAGCCAATTGTCCAATACCGACATCTTCGGCCTGCATCCTTCAGCCCGGTCGAATCGGCCTGCCCGCTTACGACGCTGCGAATCTGTGAGCCTAGAGGTACGATCAGCCCGAGCTCGTTGCTCTGTTCAAGAGAAACTAGATGGTTCATTAATCCATCGGTATCACCACCCTTTATTGAACCCGTATAAGCCATCAGGGTCAGCCAGGCCTATCAGCACATGGTCGAAGCAAGACATATCACTGTGGTGCGAGAGGAGACACTGGGAATATCCGAATCCAAACTGTTGGCGCGAGAACTGGAGGGATGATCAGAGCAACGATCTTGTCAACGAGGAGAAGGTCCAGAAGCAACTAGAGCGATGGTCTGTCCGATGTCCGCTCTGCCTTCTCTACCGAGATCCCGCCTGCGGTGAGCATCCCCTTTCAACATGCCCCCGAGTCGAAGGGTGTCGGGCACGCTCCATCCGCGCCCGTCTCTGGGAGGGGATAGTAGAGCTTCAGGCAAATGGGATACAGGGATACGGCCCGGTTCCTTGGTGCGGAGACTGTGGTCTGCCCCGGTCTTGCTGCCCTGCGTGGGTGAACCAAAGCGCAGCAGACACGGCCTCCGAGTGGGACGCGCCCTCGTGGGGAGGAGATGAGTATGCCTGTCAATCATCGCTCGCGCGAGGGTGGCAGATGCAGGATGGGAGCCAATGCGAGTTCCGCGAAATCGTTGTCAACGCAGTCTCGGCCATGTGTGCATTCTCCCTTTCAGGTGGTCCTGGCACCGACACGGACACGTTCTGGGACCAGATTGAGGCCTGGCGTAGCCAGAGCGATATCCGCTTCAACCAGCATTGGGGGACAGAGGGGTGGCTCCTCTCTCCAATGCCGTGGGGTAGGCAAGACGTCATGGTCATGTTGTGCATCTTCTGTCGGTTGGATGTAGTTGTGGAAGATCTATGGATCGAGAAGGAAGTCGACCGGCGTCGAGCCGAATTGCATCTCCCGAGCCCCGAAGTGAATTATATCATCATCAAACAACAACGCCAACCCCGCCTTGATCCCCAGAAGAGCAAGACGGTAGCGAAAAGAGATGCCCCAGATGAGGACGCTATGTCCTTGCAGCGCTCCAACATCCAAGAGGCACTCGATATGGCAGAGTATGAGGGAGAGCGCTCATCTGGGTATTGGGGGGACACCGCCTACTTATCCACCCTGGGAGCGCGTGTGCGAGCATGGCGTAGGGGCGGAATTTGCTGTCAACTATGTTTGGCGTACGAATGGAGCGAGACTTGCTATCTCCATGATATGGAAGCGTGTACGTTGCGCAGCGAATCCAAGCCCGCGATGACGTTGCTACACAGGTGGTCGGGGATTCGGGGGGCTGAGAAGGGGGAGGGAAAGCAATGTTTGCGATGTCGTTTCCCGAATGTAGTGTGTCGCCCTATCAACTATGAGGATGCCGATGACAATAGGGGCAGCGTTATGGGAGAGGGCAGTGTGAGCTGTTGCGGGGTAGAAATATTATGTCGTACAGTTGCGGCGTTGCTAACAGTAGCGGATGGCGTACTAGGGGATATGGTTATCCAGGAAGAAATGGGCAAGGAAAAGTGGGATAAAGACTATGATCGGTTATCGCGGGAGTGGATGGGGGAACAGGTCCGTATTGGGAACTCTACTGCTCCACGGATCGTTCGAATATTCCAACGGCTCTTAGATGGATTCAACGGATTAAACCGGACCGTGTGGAAGAAACGAGTTTAATCATACATATATAGCTATAATTCTTGATTCGACACCACTGGCTCCGACTTATCGGAGGTGCTTCTGTGGCACCAGCCGAAGCTATAAATCACGACCGGGAAGTCAAGCTGGAGAGGTAGAATTGGCGATGCTTCGCAACCCCGTTGACGAGCCACGACTTTTCTTCGTCTGCGCGAATGCCCGCAAACCAGGGTTCATCAATTTTGTTCATCCCGGCTACGATGGCGGCGATGACAAAAGCCACGTCCTGTTGTCGCTAAGGGCACTCGACGACGAAGACATCGACTACGCAACAGCCCACACCGCGTGCGGCATTTTGGCTGCAAACCGGTGGGACGGCATCTTTTCTCGAGATAGATACAGGGCCCAAAAGGTCAAGAGACCTCAAGATGGGGGTTCCACGCGATAACCGATACTTCTATCACCTCCCTTATGGACCAGGCTCCAACGGAATCTGTCCTTGGGCGTTGAGCCAGAGCGAGTCGGTATCAACAACGGCCATTGGTCTCTCAGCAACTATGCCGACGGGGTGTTATCAGCCCATCTGGTTCCATCTGCATAGTCGAACTGGTGGTCAAGAAATCACATGGTAAGATGAGAGAATTATAGCGTAACCTTTCTCTGAACTGAGGTCTTGGTTTAAAGGTGAAACTGACACTCGCTATAGCATGGACGGATACGGAGAGACGAACTTGTTCTCTACGAACCCGATGAACGCCGCAGCCAACTATACTCCACTACGCAACGATATCTATAAAATATTCAACGAGCGCCACTTGTGCCTAGTGTTAAAGGAGCCACGCTCGAATAAGTTCGCCGATAAGGGCGAAAGGGTGGTAGTACTGAGATAATTAGAAGCCGAGTCAACTTCCCCTAAAGGCGATAATTGCCGGACGGACGAGATTATGAATGACAATATCCCACCCAATACAGCCTCTCAGGCTAGGCTTTACCTTATCGCTCACGTCTTCAACTCTACGCCAAGCGGACAGCTTCCGAGACTATGGCATAACCAGCTACTCCACACCCTACCATCGACAATATCAGTTGAGTGCCTCTTTGCCCGATTTACCTGGACTGTTTCCTCACCAACTGTCTTCCGCGACTTTCTTTACGCAACAGAGGCATTATCTAATCTCGTATGGGACCCTAGAAAATCTGAGCATGAGGTGCAAGAGGTTAGCCCAGAAAGATATCGGGCCATATATACTGCTTCAAGGTCTTTAAGTGACAGTCCGACGAAGAGATCTTGCATTAATATCGATAGGCAACGGGAAGAAGACAACAGACGGCCAAAGGAGGACGAATAGGCAAGGGAGTGGAGCAATAGCGATGAGTGAGATGGAGACAGTGGATATCAAGCTAACATACGGCCGCCTGGGGAAGCGTCATCAGAGACAGAGGTTGAAATCTAGTACTGCTTGGGATGGGTTGTTGAAGTTGGATCCAGACCTGCATCGCTGAGGAGTGCTCGCAATCTCTTGGGTTAGTCGATGGAGAAAGTCAAGGTATATTTGTGAGAGCCCTCTAGTCCGGCGTTCCCCGTGGGAGCTGCCACTCCCCACGGGGGATAAGACGAGATAGAGTTCCCCTCAAATTACTGCGCGTAGCTGCGATACGGGCTCTGCTCTAGGGCAAACCACCTCTTCTTCCGTTATAGAGTTGCTTACGGCCGAGAGCCAGGCGGCTTATAGCGCTTGAGGCGGTTGCGTCGGCCCGGCCCATAGCCTGGCTTGTGTTGCGTGGTGGCCCTTTCCCCGAAGAGGGCCAGCAGCCTAGATGCCCTCCCATCAGTGCACAGGTTGGCGCAGGGCCAATTGGGACACCTACGGAGCTAGGTCGGTGAGTAGGTTGTTGGGGAAATCATCGCTAGCATCCGCGACGAGGCACGGGGCGAAAGCAGAATCCGGTGTGGAGCTGCAAGTTGTTTGGTGGCCAGCATTTGGCGCTGGAAGATATCGGTGCTTGTATAGGTGTTTTTATCATTCTTCAGTTCAAGAGTAGCCATGGTTTGGTCGTGCGACAATCACTCGACATTCAGTCCTGTAACCTTGGGGTGCCCTCTTCCAACCTCATGTTGCCGCACTGCATGAGGAAAGTTGGCCCGCACTTATGCATGCTGATCAGACAGAAACGAAGACGCGAATGGGCCATTTCTTGAGCAGCTGAGGGTACAAACAAGACCTACTGGCCCGCGAAGTGTGACAAGACGTTGACATGGAAACGCCGTGACCACGGCTAGGGACGCCCGTTCAATGGTAAACACGTCAAGCTTCAGAAAGGCCAGCCGTGGGGTTACTCTGTCATAACTATGCTATGCTAGTTAAGGCAAGGTCCAAGAACGGCTCGCGCCGAGCCTTGCTTCGCGGTCAATCTAAATTGGGTTGGAGCCATCTTCCAATAGTTCGGCCAATCCAAGGCCAGATCGCCAGCGGCGCGAATGGCGATACGAGACCTGCCAACCGGGCACCAATATTATGCTCCCAATGTGTTCAGCCGATTGTTATTAAAGTTTCTTGATCTCAATGCGTCGAACAAGGACTGAAGAAGCAGAAACATTCGTAACATCGCTTGAGGGCCCTCTGGCCAGCTTCTAAAGCCCTCGGTGCATGGCTTCGACGGAGAGTGGTGGATCAGGGACCCTGAGGGTAGATCTACGTTATATCTGCGGAAAGAGAAAACTGCGTCGATCCATTACCGTTTTAGTTTTAATGGAAACCCTTGTCTAAGGCAAGTGATGGTGGGTATCGAATCTTAGGTTGCGCTTGATTGGCTGGCTGTGGGGGAAGGCGATCCCGAGGCCGGCCGGGACGCGTTTATTAGCTTTTTGGTCTCTGGCCGGTGTGGGAGGCTACGGAGCAAGAAATCGCGGTGGGGCAGAGGGGAAAGAAACTGTCAACTCAGCCGCAAGGGGAATAATCGCCGTGGTATCTTGCCTCGGCTGAGAGGTGAGACAAAAGGTTATAGCCATACGCACTGGCAGCATCAAACCGTAGTAGGTAGGCTGGCCCGCCCCGTGCAGATCGCTTAGAGTCGCCTAGATGATCTGCGTTATCTATTCGCCCCCAGGAAAAACTTGCAGCTGCATTGCAGATATTGGTGTGGCCTTGCTATCTTGCCTCACATAACACGAAGACCTAGGAGTTGGTTGTCTACCGGCAGCAGCCAAGGCGGATAAAACCGGCAAGATGCGGTGTTTTCTTGGCTGGTGTTGCCAGCAACGCGTTGACCCATCGTTGCCTGATGCCCAAACCTGCAGCAACACCAAAATAGTTATGCACTCTGCCGTCTGAACTGCGCGTCGCTTTGGTCAAGCTGAGGTGGCAAGCGGAAGGGTTGCGAGGGCGCGTGATCAGCCATGCTACATTTGAGGGCGGCCCGAGCGGTGGTCAGTGATCAAAGGACCCTCTTTGAGTTGATCAAGGCATGCACCCTGATAAGGCATGAAATCCCTTCCGTTGTAATTGCAGCCTGGTAGTTCTTGGTGTAGTGGATCAGTATTGTGTGTGGGACGTAGTGTTGAGGTCAGAGGAGCAGCGTGTCCGCGATTGCTGTTACTGAACAGGATTAGTGCGAGGCGCAAGGGCGCTACTGCAAATGAAGTTTAGTTTTGACCCTAGTTTTGACCACGAAATTCTGATTGGTCTGCAGGCGGCAGAGCGAGGACGAGGACAATGAGTTGCAAGAGAGATAATATCACAGAGTGTAGAAATAAATGTTAAAGCAGCATTTACGATGTTCCGAGATCTTATGAAGTAGATATAATGCGCAGTGAATAATTTTCGTCTTTGCTCTACTCCTAAGTATAGTCGTGATTTCAGTAATGGCGGTAAGGCTTTTTTTCTGTCTTCTTGGGCTTCTTAGCTAGACTGGGAGTGTACTAGGCTATGAATCTTGGTTGTGTTGAAAACTAAAAGTGCTTATTGCCCTCTGGATGAGGTAGGGAGGCTGGATCGGGTATAGCCTGTTACGTCAATGATTCATGCCGCGCTTCTTTACTTGTCAGCACTGCCGCAGAGGTGTGGTAATACTGTGTAACCATCAGGTACGCTGCAAGGTAGCCCAAGATAGCTGTTGGGCATCAAAATATTTTGGGAATAAGATTTGCTCATTACTTTTCGGTGTTTCTCCGCCAGAAGATAATATCTTCAACCAGACCTAAACCTACGAGCTTCGATCAACCATGAGGGATACATGTCTCAATTGCACAAACGTCGAACAGCTTTATGCTTGCTCGCAGTGTGACCTGAATCTCTGCCACATCTGCATTGGATTTCACCACAGCCGATCTGGGCATGAACCAAAGATTGATTCCAAGGAGCAGAAAGCCGTGAAATGGATGCTAGGGAAGGTTGGGAAGTGGGTTGAGTTAACCAAGGAGAAGCTCTTCCAACAGGACGAAAGTACAAAATGGTTTGGCATATGGAGGGACAAAGATAAATTGCTGTGGCTTATCGAGACACCGCGCTTCGAGCACCTCTTGCTGGAATCACGAAACAGGTCCGGATGCATTCGTACATTCCCAAGACTCGTTTCCTTTGTTGGCCAATCTGGGGTCGGCAAATCCACTATAGGTAAGCCTCGACCAAATGGCCATTCAGTTCGGAACAAGCTTAGTGACGAAACCCACGATAAAGTCAGAGGTCTCATGTCCGCTAGAGGTGGCGAGGGGTTGAACGAACATGAAAGTCCCCTGGCTGCCATCGCGGACGGCGCCCCTTGCAGATCCACGACGGGCGAGGTAAATTTGTACGCAGATCCCGCCACGTTCGCAACAGATAGTCCTATCCTCTTTGCGGACTGCGAGGGCTTCGACGGAACAGAGCCTCTTGCGGCCCAGCATCAGAAACGATGGTATTCCAAAGACATCCGCTACCGAGACTACCGGATCGGCGAGACTAGCACGCACACCACCGATCGGACCAAAGCGGCTAGGGAGATATACCCACGCTTCCTGTACATCTTCAGCAATGTGATATGCTTGGTGGTTGAGCAGACTAGATTAGTTTGTGATGCCATCATCAGCTTGCTGAAATGGAGCCAGATCTGCACCAGCAATGTGGTGAACCAATTCTCAGTCCCGTCGGCAATCGTCATCATCAATAATTGGGATCCCGCAGAATGGAACCCTCCTAAAGTTGATGATCACAGGACCCTAGAGGAAGAGATTTTCATGACAATGGCGGAGGGAGATTTGACCAACACCGTCATCGGGGACCTAATGGCAAAGGTACGTTGTTCAGAATACGTCCAGGAGGCTGTCCTCTCCAACTTCACACATCACTACAACAAGCCCCTTCAGTTTACGAATTTTCTAGACTCAAGCCCTGAGACTGATCAAATTTCCTAACGTAGGGCAATGTCTCTACTGTTCAAGACCTCGTCAAACTTCACTACTCGTCATTCACAATCCGTTGTATCCCCCGAACTCATTGTAACGGGGTTGCAGTGTCCAGCCCGGCCAAAGTAATGAGTTGTCTCGAGGAGCTTGGGCGTTGCATCGATGATGACTCAGGCATTGTGAGCCACGAGCGGCAACAAACCTGGGCACGTCACGACTCTGGACAAATGCAGCTGCTGTTCCATGATGCTTTCAAACACTTGGCGAGTGGAGATCCCAAACCCTTTGACTTCGGCAACAGCCGCAACCGGATGGAGCTACCCGGTTCAGCGACCGACCATCTCAGCAATTTCCTTCATCTCGTTCTCGGGAAGGACAGTACAGAGCATCGTGCCGACTTCACTGCCAAGGCGATCGCAGAGTCCTTGGTTATCGAGGCCGTCAATCCTGAGTTGGTGGCCACTCCCGGTTCCGTTCTTAGCAACGAACTCAAAGAGAAAATCGCCGCAGCGGCTGAAAAGTTCTCGAGCCAGAGCCTTGTCTGCGCTTTCGTGGGTCCAGGCGGTGAGAAGTGTACCAACACCCGGAAGGGTCACGACAGAGGACATCAAAGCTGTGGAGGGGAACCGGTCAGCGGGGAATTTGATGCCGCAGGATTTGAGGTGGTCAAGTTCGTGACTAAAGTGGAAGAGCGAGTTCGAGAACTGATCTCTGAGGTCAACACACAACTGGCATACGAACGGCGGAATTGGATGGTGAAGACTCACCTGAGCACACTCCATTGCAATTCTGCATTCCTCCTAGCGGCCATTGCAGACTCGGGAAATACTGCGGGAGGCCATTCCAATTTGCCATGCTTCGGCTGTTTGATACGAAAGCCCGAGTATCGTCTTCCATGCGGCCACTGCATATGCGGAACCTGTATCGAAAGATTCCAGGATCAAGACACCGTTTTCAGTTCTTTTCACATTGCCAGGCATAGCCAGTGCTTCCTATGTCACTCTAAGGAGCCAAATGGCAGCTGGCCGGTGGCTGTTGCTTTGCAGCCACCGCTGGCAGGAGTCCGAGTCTTGTCGCTGGACGGCGGAGGAACTCGTGGGATGATTGAGCTGGCCATACTGAAACGACTCGAGCAAAAGATCGGGCTGGACATTCCTATTGCCAAGTTCTTCGACCTCATTGTTGGCACAAACGCAGGTGAGATCTATAGTTCAGTGTTTAACTCGCAAAGAACGCGGGATTCGTTACTGACAGAGCTGCTTTTTCTAGGCGGCTTTATAGCGATTGGGCTTGGTGTCCATGGTTGGGATATTGAGGCGGCATCCTCGAAGTTCTTTGATCTAGTGGATGGAGGGTTTGTGCGTCAACCCCGTCCTACATGGTTTTGGTCATGGTTTCAAAACGGACCAGAGAGTGTCTACGACAGCAAGAAATTTGAGGCGAGGCTACAGAGTGTGGTTGGTCCGGACAGACCTCTTTTTGGTCTTTGCCCATCTGCAGGTTCTGGGACAGCATCGAATCTGGCGAAGGTGGCGGTAACAGTCAGTCAGGACGACAGGCCGCTTCTTCTGGCCAACTACGACTATGGAGATGACAAGACTTATCTCGACTCACGAAGATCAACCTCGGCTGCGTATTATCCCCTTACCTCATTTCAGCTCCCAGTGGTCAACTGTAGGTAGTTCTCTAACATCTTGACTAGGTCGCGAGCCACCTGGGCTTCCCCATACTACTTCGAGCCTTTCAAAGGACCTACCGACACAAGTCCCCTCTTTGACGGCGGTTTGTTTCACAATAATCCAACAGAATTGGCATTTGCCGAGAAGAGACAGCTTTGGCCTAACCACATTGGCTTGGATCTGGTGTTATCTGTTGGTTCTGGTACTATCGCCACCAATGATAAAAGGCCGGATATCACACCTTCCTGCATTCCCAGCTGGGTCCAAACCCGGGCGAATAAGTGCTTTGATCGGATTACGGATGCTCCGGAAACAAAAGCGCCCGAAATCCGCCTAAATGTCGACTGCTCAACTCACGGATTCAAGCTTGACGATGACTGCGCAGGGCTATACGACATGAGACAACTGGTATCTTCCTACAATTTCTCCGCCGCTGGACGTGACCCTCTTTCCAAGGCTGCTACCACTCTGAAGGCTTCCCTTTTCTACTGGGATGTGGAGACTTTCAGGCACTCCACAAACGGGAAGACGGTGACTATCGAGGGTACCATTAGATGCCGTATTAGTGATATGGCTACTCCAATTTCGGGCCCCAAGCATCTCGAAAAACTAATCGAACAGCTACAGAACAAGCCCGAGAGCAACAGCCCATTTTGTCTCGTACGAGGCGCAGCAGAACGACGTGAGCCTTTTTACGACGAGAGCTTGTGTTCTTGCGATGGCACCTTTTTCACGAAGAAGATCAAATTCATGCTTGACGTTGAGTGTGAAGATGAATATAACTCTATCGAGGTGGAGTTTCAAGATGAGCGACTGCCCGACGTCCAGGGTGAGAATGGAGCTCGGGCGAGCGGGATCAGCGGATCACCATTTACCTTGAAGGCAAGCCCCTGCCTCTTTTTACTTGGAGTCTTGCGTTCCTCCCTATACTAACATGAGCAAAGCAACTACGGGAGCATGTGACTCGACATCTTCAGCCTGTACCAGAAAAAATTGACATTGGTCTAGTATGTAATTACAGGCCATGGCCAATCAGAGACACTGGGCAAGAATACTAGTTACATAACCAAGACGTCCTACAAGTGTTAGAAGTGGGGCAAGGATCACGACCATCGTGAATAGCTTCACTGTCAGCGTGAACGCCAGATCGCAGGCAACGGCCTGCTGCCTGGAAGATCGGCAGGATGAACACAAGTATAAGAGACCGACCTTCGTCATTCCTTAGATAGAAGAAGCAGCTTTAATTCAATCTCTTCTGGCTATACCCAATGTTGCACACTCTAAAACACTAAGATTCCTAGCGAACCGCGTGAGGGGGTCCCACACCATCTCCTCAGTGCCCACAAGACTGCAACCAGGTCACGACGAGGGGTTGGGGCCAATTAAAATGCATCAAATGAAAGGTACTTAATGCCACACCTAAATTACATGGTGATAGAAGTCCCAACAATATTGGCTGTTACAAATCGCGACATTGCACAAGCGGCAGCCGTACCTAGTCTGCTTCCGGCTTTGGCAGTTACTGCTGAGCTCCTGGAAGGGACTTGTTTTCTCACCTTTTGACCTTATCTGCCCCTGCCGAAAGCCCTTACAAGCAAGGCAGGCTGAGTTTACCTTGCGATAGACATGATTGACCTCTCGATTGATGCGAACACGCTGTAAATTAGGGCTTTGAAGGTCACTCTCGTCGCCTGCTCTGTAACGTTGCCGCGACTGGCTTTTCTGGGCGTAGGTGTTAAATAACTCGTTGTAAATGCATTCTCGCCACTCTTTCTGAGTTGTGAATCGCTTCCAACTTGGCTCAGGACCCCGTAACTGAATAACGTAGCTATTGACGAGTGCAACGTCAAGCAAGAAGGTCCAGCAAAGAGCCTGCCAAGGGCCGCGGCGCAAGGGATGATCATACGCATAATATGACCTCAATTGATCGCCCCGATCAACGTGATTCATCTCATCATTATACTCGGCGGCAACAGTAGGGATAGAGATATCCTTAATAGCTTCATCGCCAAAGAAGCGGCGGATCTGACGGGCCTCGGGCTTCTTGGAGGAGGGCTTCTTTCTGCGGCGTTCAACGCGCTCCTCGCCGGAAAAAGCGGTCGTAAAGAACAAGACGAGGCGGTTATCCTTCCAAGCGACTTGGTTGACCTTGTGAGATGAAGAGAAGACAAATTAGTAAGAGATTTATATGTGAAAGCGTCTTAGCGTGATACCTGATTGTCAGCCGTAGGGATCACCTTAACCTGGTTAAAGTCGTAGCTAGTACCTAGCCTTTTATCGCCTCTGAGATCGTGAACAAGCTCCTCGTTGATGCCGCTGTTAGCTCGAGCCGTGCCTGTGGCTCCGTGGCCATGCATGCGGAGGCTGCGGAAGAGATCTGCCGACGAGAAGAGGTTATCGACGAAGACGTGATATGTCGCTTTTGGCAGTGTATTTGCTAGGGCCACGACGACGCTTTGAGTCGAGTTCAAGGCGATAGGCTCGTCTGAGGAGCCCTCTTGTGTCTCTTGTGATCCTTGCGTGCGGCGGGTGCAGCGGCGCTTTGCGGGAGGAAGCTCAACACCAACGGCGCCGTATTGTGCGCCCGTGATGTGCCAGAACCAGTGGATAAAAAACCCTTGCTGTGCAACAACCCAGATCCTGAAGCCTCGAGGAATAGGCTTGCCTTTGACGACTGTTATCTCGTTGGACCTGCCTGTGAAGCGGACCATACACTCATCTATAGCGAGATGAGAGCCCGGGATGAAGATCTCCGCCGACGCAGCTTGTATATGATTAGACCACTCGTCACAGGCTTAGAATACCTTCGGAAGAGGCCCGGTCTCGTCGATCTTGGTGTAGTCAAAAGGGCGAAGGTGGCGGTGAAGGATCTGAAACTTCCAATAGGGCATGAACCTGATGATAGAGTGTAAAGGGCGCTGTTCCCCCGGCTTTGGAGTACTCCAATGGCTCTTGATAGTCTTTTTCCTTATGTAAACCCATATAAATTAGCACTCCAAGCCATACATATACTTCTGCAACAGAGGTCCCTTGCCAAGCTCGCAGCCTTGCCTTCCTTGTCATCGGGGTATTCCAGCTATCGACAACCTTATTTTCCTTGAGCCAAAGAAGCCAGCTTTGAGTGTATTGGACCCATCTCTCAACGAGAGAGATAGGAAGGAAAAGCTGGAAAAGCTGCAGCGGCGATGGCGGCGGTGTGTTAATGTGCAAGTTGCGTGTCTCTACGGGGAAGGGTTCAAATTTGGTGCCGCGGGCCTTATCGGCCGGAAAAACAGCCACCCGGGTCGGGTCATTAGGGTGCATTTGATGGCTATGATTTTCCTTGATAAAGCTCATGTCATCGTAGGCATTGAGGGCTTGTGCCTCTTGTGGAATTGAGAGCGTAGCCATTGTTCAGTTCAAAATAATTTGTATGTGACTTTGGCTGTGATAGCTTCATTGATCAAACTTTTTGTACCCCGCTTGTACTAAGGCTATCACGTGGTCAAGGTGGGGCGAGGTACGCGTTGCAGTCTTGTGGGCACTGAGGAGATAGTCTCGGCGTCCCTGACTAATCGTCGGATAGCGGCAAGCATTACTCCGAAGGTCAACTCCGCTGACGCCTCGTATACACTATTTATCTTGTCACGTATTAACACAGTATAGAGAACGTATTTAAATAGCAACGATATTATGAAGGAGGAAGGTATACTATATACTTTGTGTATAGAATTACAGTCCATAATATCAATGATAGCCGGACTTTCGGTGAATAATGTTCGTGAATCCGGCATCTTCGGCCCAACCGTGGGGCTTCGGCCTTAGACAAGACTCTCGACCCAATTTTATCCTCACTATATTAATGAAAAGCTTGATCCGCTTCGGGAAGTGGTATATTTACGCCTTGCGTTAATGAATCGCAGATGATGAGTTCTCGATGAGGAATTTTTTAGCAGTTGGTTTGATAATACGCCATCATGGAGGAGATCTACGTGAATGTAGGAACAGAGTGGCCGGAAAATGATTTTTTGCCTCTAGACCAGTCAAATTATAGACGAGTCAGAGCAGCGCAACAGAGACGATATTACTAGTGACAAAATTATATCTAATGCCTAAGTCTTTTCTATTTACTAATAACTAAGCCATTTGGAAAACCTGGACTTAGAAGGAAGAATTTACCTCTTAAGTCAAGCTTCAAGACTGGCAACTTGACCGAAGCCTATAGGAGATCGAAAGGTCTCTAGAGTTAGGACAGCCACCATTTTATCTACCCTATCCAGAGTTAGCTTTATTTTGTCTGGGAGGCGGCAAGTATGTGGTGAATTATAGGAGTCGTACTACCTTGAACCGGATCGCTCCGTTCTGGAATACTATGTTGGTAAGGTGAAGGTGTCGACCATGTTCACGGCCGAGGAAATTCTATAGCCGTCATAAGGCTTCTTTATTTGTGGCTTTAGAATGCCGTGCTTGCTTAGTTCCTTCATCAAGGAACCCAAGAGCATGCCTGAGCATTCGTAGGAGCATTCTGATTCCTGGCATAGAGTGTCGAGTAGTTTATATAGTGTCGAAAAAGTTCTAGCAAGAGCATTCTGACGCTCTTTGTTGATCCGTTATGGAAATATTGTTAATAAAGACGAAAAGCATAGCAAAAAGTTATATATTATACTGAGAATCACATGAGGGATTGGAACACCCTCTACTGTGATTAACCTCTCGCTATGTCTCAACGCAAGCCCAGCTATTTTTTCAAAGATATCTTGATGTTGGAACATCCATGATACGAGAAGCCAGAGAATAGTGTCTTTGCCGTAAGTGCTTGGCTGGCTTTCTGCCAGTGCGTCCACCTAAATACTTGTAAAGATTTCGGTAATCTCCAGGCAATCGTAGTAGTCCACAATGTGGCGACTTTTGCCATCATCTCAAACGTAATCTGCCGTGGAACACATCGGTTGTGACCGTGCATGATGTCAAGGACAATTACGAAAGCCTCGGGATCGCACCCAATTGCTGGGATACGATCATCTCGGTCAACTACCCTCCTATACTACCTTCCATATCGAGAAACGGCTGAGCTGGTATTCTTCTTTCCGGTTGATCTCGGCTGTATAAGAGCGCCTAGATGTGGGTATGTTTACCTCGGTGTTGCTGTCATCAGGATAACCCTCCGATGTTCTGGCGCCGGCGAGGCAGATTGAAGTGATCCATCGTTGGTCGCGTTGATCTTGGTGCGTTCTATGGGGGTGGTAGAGTAGCTGTCCGTGTGTTTTTTTTTACTCATTATCTATCAGCTCATTGCCCTGGACAAGCAACCACGTCGGTCTGGTGCCAGGAGTTTCTCACTTGGTCAGCATTGTATAGATTTTATTGTAAAATCAACATGAACGCTAGGACTCGAAAGGAATCACGGTCCTTGAGGGAGCGGTCACTTGTGTCGGAATTATCATCAGGACGTGGGTGACGTAATATCCTACGAATCAGACTCTAAATTCCGTGTGGCGCACAAATGAAGGGTTTTTGTTGGTGAGCTGGTGTTGATAAGCTGGCTGCTTGTGACTTCTCTCCATTCGTGCAATAATTCTTGCCAACCTTTCCTTCAACTTGTGTGTATCTGTCTCTGAGCAAACTTGAGAGGGCTGTAATTCATTATCATTTGTTAGCAAAATCCCGATGCTTACGCCCTTTTAGATCAAGATAGTGTTAAAATCGAAGGGACGGCTCGGGCCAGATGTCTAGTATATAAAGTGAAAGCTACAAAGGAGTAATATCGCTCTTTGCAAGATGCTCTATTGGCTCCTGAACTTGAAGGGAAGGGCAAGAAGATTACGAAGTAGACTTAATATAGTTTGGGTTCATATTTGAATACGTTCACTTTATTCAAGGCTACTCGGCCCTACTCAGGAATATAGACTATCTAACTTCATTGGTTCATTGTATCAGGCTGACGCTCGAAGTTGAAGGACTCCTGTGTTGCCTTACCACGCCAACCCTCGACGCATTTTTCCCACTCAAGCTTTTCTTCCTCTCCCTCTGCCCCGTGTCGGTCAATACTGACCGACCGTAGATTTGGAACCTGATCCACCGCCATCAATAACGTAAACACAGCCCGGCGGGTCTTATCGCAGAATCCCTTGTAGTTGCTATACTTGTGGGCAATGCTGTCCCAGTAAAGGTGTAGCGTCTCGATCGTAGGTGGAAGGGCTCCGGCTAGGGGCGCGATTTGCTTCCTCTCAGTCTCCACAAGATCAGAAAGGCGGATTTTGAGATGTGAGAGACCGTTGAGATCACGAAGCGTCGTGCCAATATACCCCAGAGCGACATGTGGCTCGTCGGAATGGTCGCAATTAAGGTTGAAAAATTCCAGGTTCTGGCCCAGCTTCTTCAGGACATTGCCGAATTCAGGCAGGTCGAGATCCCAACTTCCATCGTCCCAAAAGCTATATCTTCTTTGGCCGGCCGATTCCATCGATAACCGCTTTAGCTTCTTGCAGCGGGTCAGAATGATCTCCAGACTAGAATGGTCAAATAGACATTCCTCGAGATCGAGATATTCTAGGTTGCATGGTTCGTTGGGGAACTTGAAATTCCTGATTGAGTGCTGTAGCAAGGAGACTCCGTAAAGACGCAGAGTTGTGAGGGTAGGGTGGAGCAGGACTGGCTCGAGGACATGGATGGGCGTGTTACCCTCGGTAGGATCTTCGGTTCTGATGCGCGCCTCCTTCAGGTCCGGTAGCCCATAGTTTGCGTAACTCCTATGCACATGGTTCTCCCGCACAAGCGCATGTGCCTCCATGGCTTCCGTTTCATCCGTAGTAAAAGTCCTGTAGAAGTCATCTGAGGTAGGTACTTCTAAGTCTAATCGTCCGCTTAGAATCCAAAAAATACTCTGCCCCTCCTCACTATGGGTGTAATCAACCAGTTGCACCCGGGGTGTCAATGCCAAGATAAGAGGCGCCAGCCCTATTGTCGACTCATCTCCGAGTTCTTGCCAACTCCGCTTCTTGAAACTCACTGGCACATCGAGTGAGAGCCATTTTTGCTTCAAGGCGTCGTCATCGTCGTAAGTTCCATGATGATCGCCACCTTTCAATACAATTTCATGGATGTCATGTCCTAGTTGCGAGTTTGAGACCAAAGCCCTCGCAAGCTGGACAAAGCGTTCATGTTTGTCGTCAAATGCATCAATGTCAATCGTCCTGTAGATCAAGCGCTTGACGAGGCGATGAAACCTTTTGCATGTGCGAGATATCGAAACCAGGGTCTTGAGGAGCGTAAGGTTGACCGTGCACTGATTTTTGAGAGGATGGCATTTGAATTGGGCAAATATTTCCAAACATATGTCATCAGGCATTACGTCCATACTGGATAGACGGGAATGGATATCGAGCCTAATGGCCAGAGGTGAAAAGGGAGGGAACGAAGATGGATTGCAAGGCCGGCTGGGGCGTTGGCTGCAAGGTGGCTCATGGCACGAATAAATTGGCTCTTTTTTGCCACCCCACCGCCTTCCCTTCTCGGCGCAGCTATCCAAAAACGCAAATCGCGCCCTCTGCAAGAGACTGTCTCGGAGGTTGAGAGTGTGCAACATTGGGTGTAGCCAGAAGAGATTAAATTAAAGCCCCTTCTTCTATCTAAGGAATGACAAAGGTCGGTCTCTTATACTTGTGTTCATCCTGCCGATCTTCCAGGCAGCAGGCCGTTGCCTGCGATCTGGCGTTCACGCTGACCGTGAAGCTATTCACGATGGTCGTGATCCTTGCCCCACTTCTAACAGACTGTTGTCAGGGCTGCCGTCAGATCAAATATCCCTTGCAGAGAGCGGTTGCCCTAGAACTGCCGGATCATCTGTATGCTCCGACTCCGCAGAGTAAGACTCTCGCCGAAAAGCAATGGTGTTACTGGGGTCAGCCGAGCTGACTGGCCCTGGACCCCTGCTTGCCTGGGTCCTTCCGTTTTCCTGGGTATCGCTAACAGTTTTAGAGCTCACAGGATCACCGAGACCTTCGAACCGGGTTCATCTGACGATTCGTCGGTCCTCGATCTTCAAAAAAGCGCATCCAAGAAACGGCCAGCTCCTTCTTCCTTCGTTCTTCCCCGAGTAAAGATGGCGCGGATCAGAGAGCTCTTAGTTGGTTATATTGTTGATTCTAATCTCCCCTCTACTACCTGCGAGAGTACCTACCTATAAGAGCTATTCCGTCAGCTAGACCCTGATCTTTATACGTAGGTGCCCGGGGGTTGAACTGCAGCTAAGAAAGACCTAGAGGATATACTCTCTTTAAAGAAAGCGGCCGTCAAAGGGGAACTCGACAAGGCTATTACCCAGGTATATATCAGCTTCGATCTCTGGACATCTAAAACAGACTAGCTTTCATTTCGATCTTTGGTCACTATATTACTCAAAGCAACTTATACATATACTGGCCAAATATCACTTACTGAACTGAAGCGCTCAGCTATGCTCACAAATACAACTGCCGCCAAATTTTTTGTTTCGACAACTACTCATTCCTCATGTTACAGTTTAGAGCTAGAGATAAGCACGACATTAAGGACGCTCAATGCGAAATTGATTGCTGGATATTTCCTCGCCAAAACCCAGAAGGGGCCCCTTTCAGATATGCCCTCTATCGACGGTTGGTGCGAGGTTTTCGGAGATGCCAAGGTTTACAGGCAATGCACATATCACTTTATTCAGTGCGACCTTCGGGGCGGAACTTTTACAATGGACAGCCAGCTTGGAAACTTGAGGATGGGAAATCTCATGTTAGCCCCTGGGGTGATACCCGCAAGGTCGACCAAACCTAGCGTGCGTTTTTCTGGACAGATACGGATGGGTCAACACCGTTGCTGGATCAGAATGGCACACCGGTGTGGGACACAAAGGCGTTTTGGGAAAGTGACCAAGGACCAACTGATACTATAGTTGAGGAAGATATATATGGACCTGATTAGCATGAAGAAGGTTATGTGATGCTGTCGGTTTGCTGTCTTCGTTGCTGTTGCTGTTGCCTCTGATGTTGGTGGGGTGGTTGGCCATGGGAAGCAGGAGGCAAGGCAGCGACGTTGCTGTAGGTAGGCCTAGAGGCCGTTCCGGTGCTGGAAAGTCCACACTTCCAGCAATCTAGAAAGCCGTCGGCGAACTGTTGGGCAAACTATCGCTCCGGTCCGGTGGTGAATGGTTGAGCAACTTCTTCTGTATTGCATTTACATTCCTCAGCCGCGAGGAAGAGGATAACTACACTTAGGCCCTCCAATAGTTACAGTCTATGTATGAGCATGTGGAGCAGTCCTTCATCTGTAATACTTACAGGTAGCTACCTTGCTTGTATGGATGCTGTTTCCCCTCACCCTTATCCCCCTGAGTCAACCCCGAGGTTTTGCTTATGGCATATCGAAAAATCGGTTTTGATCTTTGGTATGCCTGCATTTACTCAGGATAAGAGTAATCCTCAAGGGCATGAAGAGTGGAAGGAGCTCTATGCCTTTTGGAATGATATCTTAGCTTCACCAACTGAGCATCTTTATAATAAGAGGCTTGATACGTTCAACAAGCGTTATATCTCTGGCAACATCAACGATGCGGACTATGTCATAGAGACCTAGCTAGACCTGTATCAACGGATATTGATCAATGCGTGGGTTAACCAGCACCTACACTTTGAACAATGTGTTACATCACGATGTGAGGGCGTTCACCAGCTCATCAAATATTATATGAATGACACGAATGCTGACCTCTTTGGGGCATGGAGGATTATCAATCTTGTTCTATCAAACTAGCTCACCGGGGTTTTGGCATGCTTCCAGATTCTACATTTCGACTACTCCTATACTCGTGTAGCAAAAGCCGGTCTGCTTTCTTAAGAATGCTTGAAAGAAGAACTATGATAAGATATGACATTCAAGAACCACAAGAACGCCCCCTGATGGGATACTGGGACTGAGCTTAGGCCTGCAATACCTTCCATCGCACGTTCATTAGTGGAGGCACCCTCACTCGCATGCGATCGAGTATAGTCGGAGAAATACCTCTAGCACTGTGCTGGAGTGTTTATTGTATAAAAGAGGCACCACTTTAACCTTTTAAAGGTAGAATACACTTTTCTGCAGGTGAAGCCTCCATAAGAAAACAAATCCACCTCGTAAAGGCTCGTCTCATGACGATAATAGCACTACAAGAGGGAAATATTAAACTCAGGCGGTCGCTTTCACGATGTCACACTCATGTGGAGATTGGCAATGACTTACCTATTTCTGCTGCACCACGAGTCAACCACTTTGCAAGCTGTGTACATATTGACCAACTCTCTTAGATCATCAGGTTCAACCGTGTGCTCATAGCAGAAACCCACTAGCTGGGCGATGTCGCCGATTGCTTCTTCGTGCACAGCAAATCGTTCCAGGGCCTGGCGCAATTTACGAAGGCAAAGGACCTTTAATGTAGAAATACCATAGCAATCTGCAACGACGTAGAGACGGGCGTGGGAAAGGAACACCTCTGTCATCTTCGGGAGTATTATCCTCTGCCTCATGGTCTGGGGCTGGCTCCGGGTAAAGCTTTTTGAACTGACTCCAGAGGTCTTTATCTTTCGTAGGTGCTGCCATATATCCCCTTGTGGGCCGGGATCCACCTGATCTCGACGGTAAACCCTTGTGTTCGTAGTTCCTGTATTCGCTGTGTAATGTCTTGGAGAAGGTATGACCCGGATTTGCTTCTGGGCCTCGCCACCGACCTGATAGCTGCTTGTTTATCTGTGTATATCAAGATTTTCTTTCTGGCGTTGCCTCTGTCTCTATCCTCCTGGGTGAGCTGTAGGGCCAAGGAAATTCCCTGTAGTTCACTGGCGTACACCGTTGATACGGAATCATCGCCCATGTAGGCGTTCTTGGTTTGGTTGATAGTGGTGCACACGGCAGAAGCGTTAATGTGGCCGTCGATACCGCTTCCATCTGTGTATATGTGTAAGGCATCTGGCTCATTGCTGGTGCTGTACTGGTGCTGTACGCAAAGCAAATAGACCTAGAATGTCATGACCAAAACATGCAACGGTCACGTGCCAAGCCGGCCCCACTGCAACTTACTAATCAGGGCGCGATCAGTGTCAATGATCAAACGATCATGGTGAACACTTCACTGATCACCCTAATCGTAACCATGGAACATGAGGAGTGTTGTATTAAAAGCCATCTTTTAGGTGAAAAAGTATTGTGGGGAACTAAATGAGCCAATGATAGCGCGAAATGATTACTTTCACTGAAAGTGGGAGGGATAATACTGCTATATATAACGTAGTATTGATTTCTTAGTAAAAAACTAGCAAGAGTTAAATAAATCCTGGTTTTAATTATATATCTTAGTTTTATATCTAAGACCGCTGAGCTAGGCGTTATAGAAAGTTAGGCTTTGGAAACCTGGTATAGAAACTCCTATAAGAATATCACTTATTATTCGCGGTTTAATATCTTAAGACCTCTCCCCGTAGATAGCTATAACGAGGGACTTCGTGGAGAACTTCTGGGCCAGATTTTTGCATAATAAAAATCTTTCGCAGCATATAGAGCTAATGTTCAAGGTGAAATCCTTAAACTCTACCTCGTAATTATGTCTCCCCGGGCTAGTAGAGCGAAGCGATAGTTTAACCTTTTAAAATAGAATTTCTTCCTTGCTTAGTAAACCAGTACCGCTCCAATAAGTCCGCTTTTTGTTTCCACTGCCTGTTTTAGTAGAGAAAAAAAGATATACATAGGGTTTATCCACGCCTTCGTTAATAAATAGAAGCCCAGGGGTCCTCCTAAATGACTCTGCGGTATCTACCCATTTGTAGTCTGTGAAAATTGGATCCCAAAGTTTTAGTTTTTGAACCCGAGACTCGCCTAGAATCTCCTGAGCATGACGGTGGCTAGAGTTGAAGTTTATTAAGGCTTTAGAGGGTAAGTATTTGGTAATGATACGCCAAACATCGTCGGGGAGAGCTGCCATGGCATAAGCTACTCGTTCGTATATACGCCGTGTTCTTCTTGTATGTATATAGTTCGGAAAGTACTTAGGTTTATATACTATGACGAGGCTTGCCACGAGATACCACTAATATAGATTTTTAAGCTGAAATCGGACTTAGAGTGCTAACCAAAATGTGCAATATTTCTATTCGGAGGCAGTTTCGACCGAAAAAGGCACATCAGACTAGGTATTATTCTCCGGCGATTTAAGGATGGTTTAGCGGCATACTACGAGATGACGTCGACTAGATGTGGGTGCTCCCTAACCCGAAAGACCTTCTCTAAGAGACGATCATAGACCTCGAAGTTCCATACAGTTTCCAAGTAGTTTTTCCCAAAATACTATTTTGCGTAGTCCATAATCTCGCCCACGTCATTTAGTGACAAGGTGCTGCCATAATCGTCCATTTATTTTAATACGCGTCATCTTCGTCTAGCTCGTGTTCCGACAAATCATCGCTGAATACTTCATGCATGCTTAAGCCCAGAATGCCCTTCCACTTTGACCAGTTTAGGACCTTCGAGAGCATCTATTTAAGCACAATGGGATGCCGTTTATCACTAATTCCGAGCTGTCGAGTAACGATTCCGTCGGTATGCCTCTTCGAAACGGGCTATGGAGGTCGCATGCACCCAGAAAACCCAGGTATCTGGTGACGCCCGTCGGACTTCATGCCCGTAATGGATCGCGACCTGTGATTTCCTTTGTCCGTTAGCAACGTCTTGGGTCATAGGGCAAGCAGCCTACCCGATGCCGCCGAGCCCGACCCGCGCAGCCCGGCTACTCCGTTTGGTCTCGCAGCCAGGGTAAGATGTCCGTCTGCTTAACAAACTTGTGATCGGGTGGGAAGGGGACGGTCGAGAAGGGTCGGGTAGGTGGATCGCCACCCTAGTGGACGCGTGCGCGCCGGTGATCACGTATTCGCCGCGAAGCGGCCCTTGATAGCTGGCATGACTCATGGAAGCAACGCGTCGCGTGCCTCTTGATGTCTTGTAAGCGCGCTGCGAGGAATTCCCCTGGATATAGTTTCAGTGAGGCTGCGTGCCAGTCATGTCTGCGGCTGAAGAAGCATGGGACCACCTGGTACGAATAATGAAGAGACCATCGTCGTCGTCTCCGTCACGGATCGCAGGGAGGGAGCTCAGAATTGACATCTCTTTTATCTGCAAGAACATCGAGGGTCTAGGGTAGTGCAGCAGTAGGGGGTGACTGCTCAATAGCTTGCCCAGAGGGACCAGCTGCTGGCCAGCCCCGTGTCTGGAAAGACTTGTATGATCTCATGCAATGCAACGGAAACATTTGCCGGGGCTCTTACTGCCATTCTGATGAGCAAAGAAAGTACATGAGATTGAGTACAAGTATTTTGACCAAAATGGCTGAGTATGCTGAACAAGATAACGAGCTGAGGATGCACAGCGACGTGATTATGAGCGGAGAGCGAAACGGAAAGCACCTAGCTTGGAGAGTGATTGCGGGTGCAACCCACCATCATCTAATTTTGGGACCGTTTTATCATCAGCAGTAGATCTGACAGCCCTGGTGATCCCGAAACCGATTGACAGGGCCGTAGTGATTATAACAATGGCTCTGCGACTAGGTCGAAGATGGCTACTGGAAAGCTGGATTTCTCAGCGCGGGTATTGTCACGAAGGCAAACTGAGGCTCTTCTGTCAGGATCGAAACATTGGACACTACGTCAATCAAGGCGCCAAGGCTGGCATCGCCAGGTCGTTCGTCCAGGACATTAAGATGTGGGTTGACAATCTGTGATCCTGTATGTAATACAGACCATGTTAGTCATTATCTACGCTTTCGTTTTGTCTATTGCAGTAGTCTGTCTATTCTATCTATCTGTTGATCTATTGCTCAATGGTGCTTGCTCTGTGTACTCGTCAATGGCGAGCCCGTGTGATGAAAGTGGCCTATAGCGCTCGCTTGACGTTTTCCCACTATTTCTATGCTTGGGAGTAGGAACGGTCGGAAGTCCTTATTGCACAGTTCAGATAGCTCCATTCCGGGCTTCTTGATGAAGCTCTTCAGCTCTGCAAAGTATTACTCGACTAGGTTGAAGCCTAGCGAGTACAGAGGCAAGTAGAGGAGTTTCACATCAACTTCAGCACCTATCGGCTCTAGCTCATTTTTGTGGTGAAAGATGCATTGTCCATGATGAGAACAGGCTTCTTCTGTGGCCATCGTCCACAGCCGCGCAGTAGCTGCTCTTATGAGCCGTAGATTAAATATTCGGGCGCAGTTCCTACGCATCCACGGTCGATTTCTTAATTGTACAGCATACATCGTGGACTCCTTGAAATGTGCCCATTGATACTGTTCTGGCGATGGAAGAATCCTGCTAATAGCTGGCCACCTTGATAGGCAAGCTAGTGTGTTTGAGTCAAATTGAATGTAAGGTTGTAGGAAAGAACTGATTGTGTGATGGTTGACTACTTATTTATTGAGGTCCTGAACGTTCTGAAAACTGTTTCATCATAAATATAGTAGGGAAGATTGCCCAACTATGATTTTTTAAGTTACCTAGTAAAGACCGCCTTAATCGCAAATCATGAACATCCTGAGTTTTTGCTGCTAAGACAAACCTTGCGATGCCCTGAATTACGCGGTGAATAACCCGAAACATAGACCTCTCGGCAACATGGAGGTACATATGCGCAATGCTCTTCAAGCAACAGACCAACTGCATGAGCTCGGTAGTAAGTTAGATCAGTGGATGAGCCCCTGTAGCGACTGACCCTCAGTCTGCATTCCCCCTAAGAGGCAACTCCTTGAGTGTCGCCTATGTTCTCCTCCCGTGTTGACATGTGCCGGAGTAGCTGAACATAATCAGATCGGAGAGCAATGAAATTACGACTGCATGAAGTCGAATATCTAATGCGTGCTTTAAGGTAACTAATATCTTAGTTATAGATATATAAAAGAGTCTAAATAATATCTTTATGCCTATTATAGTCGCTTATCTAGGCATAAAATACTATAGCCTTAGTATAGTCCTCTAGGTTACTAATTTTATAGCCTAATATATCTTCTTTAATGCTTTGAAGTACTATTATATTAATTATGCCTCTGATGATGCCATTATATATATCTCCCGCAATATAATACCGTGCCTATATGGCATTGCTATATTTACTATCGCGAACTATGCTAATATACTAGCTAGCCTATAGCTCGACTACTGGGATCTAAGAGGTATTAATAAGGACTTCTTAAATAGAGAACTTAAGGAATAGTGGCTTGATTGCCTCTGATTCCTATGCACTAGCTGCAGCAGCGCAATAGAAGCTAAACGCAAGTAGCGGAAGCATAATAGAGAAATATATTATAAATACGTTAAGAACTCTTTGCCCTTAGAATGGGATATACTGGCTTAGCTATCTGAGAGCAGGAAATAGGCTGTTTTATATAATCTTCCCTTGTATTTTAGCGATTATGCTCGGGTAGTAATGCGGGCTTAGATTAATCTTATCTCTAGTGATTATTTAATCTTTTAGCTAGTATGGAACTAATAATTAGGGATATTATGGAGTCTCTGTTAGTTATATTGGCTTTTTATAAAAAAGTTCTATATAAAACTTTATTTAGTGATATACTATTTAACCGTCTCGCTTACATCTAAGCTACTAGCCCTGTTTTTCTTTTTTAATATATTAAAATAACCTCAACTACCTATATATAAATCCCTTATTGCTTCTATACTAACCGCGAGCTTATCCCATATGGTTATTATATTCTGTTTTGCTACTATCTTTATATATTTAATCTTTGGCTCTCTGCTACGTTTCGGCATGACTAGCTATAACATGCAACGGTTAGTTTAAGAATCAGTCACTCGTTAAGGTTCCTTTTTGATCTAACCTCTTAAAGTGACTCTGCAGCTAGTGCACAGGAATTAGAGGCAATTAAGCCACTATTCCTTAAGTTCTCTATTTAAGAAGTCCTTATTAATACCTCTTAGATCCCAGTAATCAAGCCATAGGCTAGCTAGTATATTAGCGTAGTTCGCGATAGTAAATATAGCGATACTATATAGGCATAGTATTATATTACTAGAGATATATATAATAGTATTATCAGAGGCATAACTAATATAATAGTACTTTAAAGTATTAAAGAAGATATATTAGAGTATAAGATAAATAACCCAGAGGGTTATGCTAAGGCTAAAGCATTCTATGCCTAGATAAATAATAATAATAGGCATAAAGAGGTTATTTAAATAATTTTATACCCTAGTTTGGAAGGTATCCTTAGAAGTAAACTCTAAGTAATTATTCGCTATTCTATCTTGTCTATCTATAAAGTTAGTTATATTTATATAATTAGTCTCTAAGTTAATTTAGTAAACTTCTATTTATTTTAGTCACTCGCTGTGATTCCGCCCTATGCTAGGAAATTTAGCTTAAAGCCTCATAAAATAATGCTAAGTAATAACTACGTGGAGGTATAGATATTCCTTTGTCTGTTGTGGTCATGATGTGTATAAGTAGGCTAAATTCCAATACAAACGAGGCAGCATAACTAAAGCCGTCTATGCTGAGCCTTAATTTAGCTATCCCCCTTGCACTTGCATAAAAACCACTATTACGGCAAGCCCGGCTTTATTTTTAGTCTATAGGATTCTAGCCTAGATTCCTGTGGTCTCGGCCTTAAAGTGCAAGGTCGTGCTTAGATATTGACTCGTCGCTGCATAATATAGTGAATGCAGTGACTGTAGTGCGGGATGGTTAATAACCCGTTAATGGATAAGGTTTAAATAATATGGAACTTTTTATGAAAAGCCAATACAACCAATAGAGACTCTATAGTATCCCTGATCATTAGTTCCGTGCTAGCCGAGAGATCTCATGATTATTAGAGCCGAGGCTAATCTAGGCCCATATTGCTACACCCAGCCCAATTACTATAAATTAAAAGAGGATTATATTAAATACCTTACTTTCTGCCCTCACAAACCTAGGCTAGTTGATCTCATTTTAAGGCTAAGCATTTCTTAATATATTTATCATATATATCTCTGCTTCCCTGACGCTACTAGCGTTTAGCTTCCGTTGCGCTGCTGTAGCTAGTGCATAGGAATCAGAGGCAATTAAGCCACTATTCCTTAAGTTCTCTATTTAAGAAGTCCTTACTAATACCTCCTAGATCCTAGTAGTCAAGCCATAGGCTAGCTAATATATCAGCGCAGTTTATGATAGTAAATACGGCGATGCTATATAGGCATAGTATTATATTATAGGAGATATATATAATAGCATCGTCGGAGGCATAACTAATATAATAGTGCTTTAGAGCATCGAAGAAGATATATTAGGCTATAAAATTAGCGACCCGGAGGACTATGCTAAGGCTATAGTATTCTATGCCTAGATAAGCGACCATAACGGGCACAAAGACATCATTCAGACTCTTTCACATATCTACAACCAAGATATTAGTCACCTTTAAGCACGCATCACATACTCAACCACATGCAGCACGGATTTTAACGCTGCAAAGGCCGACTGCACCGAGCTGCTTGAGAGAATGTCAACGCGGAGGATGAACATAGGTAACGGTCAAGGAGTTGCGTCTTGGGGGACATGCAGACTGAGGGTCAGTCGCTACAGGGGCTCATCCACTGATCTAACTTATAACACTGCGCATGCGGTCGGTCGGCTTATTGAATCTGACTGTTCTCGTGTGCCGCACGGTTTTAATTTCCCGGTCGTTTCAGGTTTCTCACCAAAGAATCGTGGGCACCGTAAAGTTTGCCTTAGCAGGAAAATTTCAGGTTGTAGTTAGAAAATAAATTTAGTTCCTCACATGGTGAGGAATGACAAACAGAGTGAGAAGACAAATACAGGCATCGTCTTAGATGCACCAAATGGCGTGATCGCGGATACGCTGCTTGTTTGTGTCTCACTTGCCGTCTGGCCCCATTACTCCATACCAAAGAACGAAATGGTCTCCCTTCCCGGGCCCAATACCTCGTCAGGATGCACGTCTCAAGCAACACAAAGAGGGTCGTTTGATCACTGACCACCGCTCGGCCCGCATAAACTGATCACGTGCCCCCGCAACCCCCTAGTGAGCCATCTCAGTTCAACCTCGGTTCAACCAAGGCAAGGTGTAGTTCAGACGGCAAAGTGCATAACTGTTTTGGTGTTATTGCAGGTTTGAGGCATTTCCGGCAACATTGGCTGGGAAAACACCGCATCTTGCCGGTTTCATCCGCCTTAGCTGCTGCTGGTAGATAAGCAGCTCATGGGTCTTCGTATCGTGTGAGGTAGGACAGGAAGCTTGGTTATAACCAGCACCTGCAACGTAGCAGCATAATTTTGCTTTCAAGGCGACTAGCTGACTCAGACCATCCACTAAGCGACCAGCACGGGGCGGGCCGGTGTGCCCTCCCACGATTTGATCTGACAAGGTGTGCGGGGTGAGCGATGGCTTCAGCTACCCACTGGTGCAACTTTCAGTGTCACCTTAAACTGAAGCAAGATGACGACGGGCCAATGATTTCGAATCTGGTCGCACTTGCGGCCGAGCCCGACAGTTTTCCCCCTCGAAAACGTCTTCCTTACCCCCTCCCCAGCCCCGCCAAGTTGAACAAACGCTTCCCCGCCCACCTACCGCCCGCCGATCAAGCGTGGCCGAAGTCCGATACCCATGTGTCCCCGCCACGACTTGTTCAGCTGCCAGCAGTTGGGCCCCTAACTGGCGTGTGCTTACATCCGCCCTGCTTGTAAGACTCAACCCCGACGAGGGGGCTGTGGTGGCTGCAGATGGTCACATAAGCCGTCAATGAGGTATTCGGCAATAGTTCACATCAAAATTAAAAACGGCAATAGACCGACGCAGTTTTCTCTTTCCGTGAGGAGATAACGTAGATCACCCCATGTGACTAACAGCTATTGCTGCACCGACCGAGCATACGAAAGAGGAGTAATAAAGAGCCTTGATTTCTATAAAGGGGAAGCGGCACAAAGCCGTTTATAAGCATGACCGCGCGGACCACAGGCAGGTCTGTGCGCGACCAATCAGCGGGAGGGGCTTACGTAACACCCCATCAAGGTCCATGGTCCGTGAGCTGTGGAAGCTGACCGAAGGGCACTTGAGCGATGGTACGATTGCGCGGGGAATGACCTCCAAATCAAGACACCATCCGGTACCGAGCACAACGAAGTTGGGAAGACCAAGCACGGAAATAGGCCGGTCTGCACTCTTAAATTTCTGTGGCTTAGGCTCCGACCCGGCTGAAAGGGGAGAGCTGCTTAGCTAAGTCTTCCAGTCGCCGCGCTATACCGAATTGAATTAAACGTGAGCCAAGACTTTTGATGTCAGCGACCAACTTGCCAAACTTCAACCCATTAAATATTTGAAACCACGATAACTTACTCCACAGGAGAGGGAAAAGTATGGGATTAGCGTCATTCGGTTGAATTTTCTTGCTCTATTATCCATATCATTTTTGCTCTGTTCCGAGCAAATTTTGTTTTCGGAACTCGCCCGTCATCCCTAAACTCCCCCCTCTGGCCCAATCTTTCGTGATATGCGGCAAAGTCCCCATGCAGAGATCTCGCTACAAGGGGTGGTACAGGACTGTTCGCGAGAGCGAGTTTTCCAGTGGGCGGCCTATGGTCTCCTTGAGATCAAATCCCTTGTACTGCTCAGGGACGGCGGAAGAGCATCACGTCCCGAATGCGTGTCTTAGTATCTATCTATCTTGCCATTCCTCATAGCTACGCCAGTGTTGGCTATACGCCTTCGGGCTCGGGCAGCGAGAATCTGCTGTGATCTCCTAGTAGCACTTTTATTCCCTTCATCCCTCAAGAACTCAAGGAATTGGTCAGGATCGTTCATTTTACTCCTTGTCAATAACTGGGATAGCGTAGCTTCCAGATCTCTTCTCGAAATTTCGGTTTTGAGACTCTCCAAGGAAAGCTAAGCTATGAGAAACCTGACGGATATTAGGCAAGTCATACAAGTGCTTAGTAGAATAGACAAACATACCTCCCTTGTGAGGCTTCGGAAATAGTGTCCTTGATCTTATTGAGTAAGCCATGTGTCTCACCCACGAACTCTGGTAGCATGTGTTGATGGCCATCAACATATAGAGCAACATCTGCTCGCGACGCTGAGATTTCAACTGACGGATATCCATGAAGGGTCTTTTTGATGTCGAGAACAGGCCTCGAAGCGGCGAATAGGTTGAGACTTGTCTTGGCTTAGATACTTAGCAGCTCGCGCAACATCAAAGATCTATCGGCTTTTATGTCTTTCCATTCATCGAGAGCATCAACAACCAGATATATCCTCTTGAACAGTGCTGATACAGTTTCGATAGCTTTATATAGCTCTTCGATCCGTGGCTTAGTCTGTCGTCGTATGTGTTGGTTATGGAAGGACTTGACAGCATCGGGAATAGCAGGCCATCGCTGACAAAGTTGCCTGAGCACACTTGCTAACAACATTCGGATGTCCTGATTCTGTTGGTTCTTGGCGTTGCAGTATATGTAAGCAAGTCCAACTGTTGTATCGGCGGCGAATCTTGTCTTCAAATCGTCAATCACAAACGAACAAACGACTGTCTTCCCACCGCCGGGGATGCCAGGGCAGTAGAGAATTCGACTACCGTTTTCAACCCACTTGGGGTACTCAACAGTGCCCAGCAGCCATTGGCAAGTACCAGGTTGCATCCTAGCAAGGGTGTCACTCTGTTGTGCGCCGAAACTGGTGTCGATAATCCAATCTAGAATGGCCTGTTCCTCTCGGGCATTTTGTCGTGGCTCGATATCCTGGATAATGACCTCGGTCTCCCCTGTAGTTTCTTTGGCTACCCTCATAGATTAGAACCATCTCCACAAACGCGAGGGCGGATTCGCTATAAGACTTACTGTCCAAAAGAATTGAACTCAGCTTCTGTTCTGCCTGAACTAATTCCGGGGCCAGGTAGCAGATGAGATCTTTGGCGTAAGCAGCAGCTGCCATGGCAGCAAATCCCTGCCATTCTTCGGATTTGTGGGAGTCTGAATAATCACAGATTCCACGGATGATGAGACACGGGAAGCGATTCATCAATCCTGCGGCTTCCATACCGAAGCATAGCACATTTTCCTGATCTGCTAGGGTGTCGCGTAGAAGTGTATCCTTCATTAACGTATTGCCCAAAGCAATAGTTCCGTAATGCACTGCCGGGTCGTCATCGATATCTGGTTCTCTTGCCGGCCGTCGGATTACTTTTGTCGAGTCCTGGCCACAGCAAGAGGCGCACGATCCGCCAGTATGGACAAAATCAGACTCGAAAAGAAAGTCCGTACCAGGCAAAGGCCGACCATATTCCCGTTTGAGACTAGGCCAACTCTCTAAGGCCTCATTAACCTTCTTTAAAAGTCCATTGCCGTCCATCTCGTGATGCGTCATAAGCCCTGTGAGAGCAGTAAGCAAAGCTTATGGAGTCCGGTCTAGTAACCGTGTGTGCTAAAACTTCTTCTCCTGTATAGACTTGCCGAGGTTACATTGAAAGACGCCACTATAGCCGTTCTCTGTGTAGCCAACCACGACATCACAAGGCGAATATCGCGATTAGGAAGACGCGGCGCGCCACCGCCAATACCAACCATTAGTCCGATTTTGACGTTGGGAAAGCTGCGCAGCATGTTGATAGCTACTCTAGCGGCTGAAGCAGTTCTATATTCTCCCGTCGGGAGGGCACCGGTGACGACGTTACGCCTGCCCATGGTGCCCAGCATGTATGAGTTTGTGTCATTAGGTAAGCGCCATTTTGGCTGTCGATGTTCCTCATCGAGGAACATCCGCGCTGCACGACTCTCAGTCGGTGAGGCACAGATCCAACCAACAGTGTAATCGAGGGCGTCCAGCATAGTGCGTTGTCGGTCTAGTCGCTTGAAGTTGAAGTTGAGGTTGAAGTTGACACAGACTGAGAAAGAAATAAGGAGAGATTTTCCCACATTTAAATCGGCCCATCATACACGCACAGCCGGCGTTACCTCAGGAACTCAGACCCACTCGGGGTGCTTAACAGCTCGTCGCCTTCCTCAATGGCTCCCAGACTGGGAGATTTTTGACACGATTTGGTAAGCCATCCCCCGACCACACTTCCATGCGCGGATGTAGATGCCTTTGAATTGGACAGAACCCTATTCTCGCGAGCTGATATAGATTATCGGCGAGATGTCCAGCATCTTTCCCAGGTTGACTCCTATCAGGGACTAAGCCAAGAAGAGCTGCTTGCCTCCGCTCAGACTACGGACCCACTGCATTCACATGCCCCATCAGGAACTGTGAGCGTTTCCGATTCGGATATGGTTCTGTTGTCAAACTCGAGGATCATAAGAAAGCACGCCATGGTAAAGCGATGAAATGCTACTGGGAAGGTTAGGAGTCTTCGCGAGCATCAGAGAAGACATCCCGATAAACCTGAACTCCGACGAGTACCGAACTTTATCGGGAGGCCGGCTCGGAATGATTCAGAGATTTCCTCGGCACGATCTACTGACCAGGTCAGCCAACAAGCACAGCTGAACGCACAGCTCCGACAAGACACAGCTGCTCCTCAACAACCCCTGCAGAATTCTCAAATGGCACAGCCTGAACAGCAAGCCACTGGAGCTCCGGCCGCTGCCGGTAACACGTCGATGTCACGATACGGCTCCTCGGCTGGAGAGCTCTCCTCGCCGCCCCCGAATTCTCTCTCTGAGCAACCGTCGCCACCGCCTATGCCTATCCACACCGGCAATGGCCCGCCTAGGAGGTATGCCTTGGTTGACCACCAGTGGGTGCAGTTGACAGCTGCGGGTGTGCCCCCGTAAGCAGCCCGGTCGCAGGCCCGGCTCAGTCGTGAAACCCAGGAATACTGCGGCTCGCAAGCCCAGAAAGCCTCGCGATCCTAACGCCCCTGTCATTCAACACAAGAGGAAGATTGCTGGTGCCATCGATACTGATCAGGATGTTCCTGTCGATTCGAAGTCTCTCGCTCTAGCTGCGGCTGCGGCTGCGGCTGCGGCGTCTGCTTCGCACCAGCCGAGGATCTCTGACATTTCCGACATGACCGCTCCATCTCCTCCGTGACAACATCACTAGCCGGCATCCCCCGGTCCTGGAATGGAGGTACGAGGATCCCCGGGCAAGGGAAGGTCCTGTTCGTTCGGTAGAGTGCCGTCGGGAAGGCTGGAGTCGTCGCTGGAGTGAGCCTACGCCGACGCAACAATCTCTTGAATGGTCGTGAACCGGTTCTCTTCCAAACCTCGATCGGTATCTGGGACTGTGTGGTCTGTCTGTGTGTTCTCGGCAACGGACGGCTCTTCCCGCTGCATGCTGTCCATGATGAGCATAGGTACATCCGAGCCGTCTGCGTACCACCAGCCATCTATCTCTCCATGGTCGATCGTGACGTGTTCGTAAAGCGGATTATTTTCCTGGAGCCACGAAAGCGCGGCCCGGACACGGGACTTACGCACTTGGAGAAGATGCCCAACATCTGCAGCGCCCGGCTTGCTGGAGCCACTCCAAGAGACGTGGATGTTCTCGATAGTTACCAGAAGAGGGTGAGGGAGGACTGTGGCAACGAGGTCCTCGACCTTGTTCGGAAAGACGACGATATGGCCCTTCACATGCTTCCGGTAGCTGAGCCCCGACGGGGTCTTGTTGTCAACGGTGAACTTTGTGATGTAGCCGAAGGAGGCCTGCAATGCAATCAGCCTCTCCTCAACGGGAGACAGGTCGTCGAGCTCTTCGGGATACCGATGCTCGCATCCGATGTACATGTTGTTGACCGCATAGGTCTTCGGCAGTTTCCCCTTCTTCACAGCGGCATAGCATTCGTGGCAAACCATGGCCTCAGCGTCGTCGCCAGCAGGGAAACAGTCTCTGCGCTCCTGGAGCGCTGCAGTGGCCTGTAGCAAGGAGGGCGTCAAGTGCCTCCTCCATCGGATCTTTGTGAGCTCGGAAGGAGGCTGCTTCCTGTAGCAGAAGTTGCAGTGCGAGATCGGTAGCGTCCTTTCATCTGTGAATGCTTGGTGGAAGGACTGGGCAGTCTCTACCTGGAGGGCAAGTGGGACCTCTTTGCACCAAGATCTTGCTACCGATTCCTTCTCCTTGTCGCGGTAACGAGATTCATGGTATCGCAGAATGGTCTCGAGGGACTCTCGTTGGAGCAGAGAGGTTTCCTGCGACGGCCTCGGTCTTTTCCGGGGGCGGTCTGGCCTCGTGGGCGGCGGAGTCAGAAGTCCTTCCGGTTGTGGTTCCCGAAGGCGCTTTCGGGGAGGCGGGGTCTGTGGGGTCTGCGGGATCGCTTGGGGAATCGGGATTTGTGGAGAACTGGAGATCCGCTCGGGAGTCGCCGGTGGCTGTGTCCGGCGCACCTCTTCCGCTCCTCGACGGTCGGGCTCACCGGCGTCCTCTTGCGATCGTAGTCTTGCGGCTCTTTCCCGGAAACGCTCTTCCTTGTGTTGTTGCGTAATAGCCGCAATTGTTCGCCTGAGTTCATCTTCCGGTACCGTGACGGTATTACGCCGGGCCACTGCCTGCGCCCGGTGGCCCCGTTCCTCAGCGCGCCGGCGTTGGATGTCATCCCATGCACGAGCAACCTCGTCAGGCCGAACTCTTATCGGCTCCTTCTCGGGCTGGGCGGGTGTCTGAGATGCTAGTTGCCTGGCGATAGTGGAGCGGGACGATTCTCGTCTTCCACGGTCCAGGTCTTCCAACGTGCGTCGGATCTCGTCAAGCGGAACTCTGACCGGCTCTTGACGGTGCTGATGAGTGCTCCGGGATGCCGAGGAGTTAAGGATAATCGAGTGGGGTAGTCCTGATCTTCCTCCAGCTCCGTTTCTAGTACGTCTACCATCAAGATCTTCCAGCGTGCGGCGGATTTCACCGATCGGGGCCCCGACCGGCTTTTCGCGAGGCATCTTACATACAAGCGGCCTCGTCGTAAACATGTGCACTGAAAGTGGGAAGCAGAGGGCCAAAGCAAATGTGGCCACACTCGGTATGAAAAGGAGCTGGACGAGGGCCCAGAGAAGATGTTGACACAGTTGACGTCGCTTGTGACGCGAAATCTCGGCCACCCTGTTTCAGACCACATCATCACGGGGGCGGCGACAGTCTCGTGGCGACACCTAGGGCCATCCTAGAACCATGGTAGCCTCTTCATCATCCAAGGCTAGGCGAGGAGCAAGACACTACGTCAACTGGATCCGCGTGCGGTGTATCAAGACTAGCTTCTTTTCATGATGAAGCGGGAGAGCTGAGGGAACCCTTCAGCCAGATCAACGGAAAAGGAAAAAAAAAAAAGGGAAAGTGTGACAGAAAGTGTGAGGATTCGTAGTCAAGAAGAATCAATTGCGAGCCGGGCGTTGAGGGGTTAGAAGGCGCGGAAGGAAGATCCTTCGTCTCTACGTTCCTCAGGTATATTCGGTTTCCTTCCTCGCGGCACAACACACAATACACAACTTACCTTGCCACCTGCGTTGCCATGCCGTGACAATCAGACTGTCATCACCTCTAGTGAGACCAGTCATTGATAAAGCCAACTAACACATTCATTCCCTTTTTAGTGATAACTCCAGCCCGCTTTATATCAACTCACAAGCGGCTATAAACATAGTTTCTCGACACACCACGACGCCTGACATTTATTGGTTCTGCACGCAACCACCGATAGCACAGAGTAACCGATGCAGGCTGGGCATCCACGCATCCAACGACCACTCGTCGAGGTGTCTGGTTGGCCGGCGATATGCACGTTGCGGACCGCACAAGGCTGGCGCTTAGACTACCCCTCTTCAGTCTGATGATGCTGAGGGTTGGATTCTGGGCGACTCTATGCTCACACTTCGGGTCACCTTGTCGGTTTTCTCAATCACCTTTGATAGCAGTTCGCCCCCGACGACCAGGTATTCCCAAAGACGACCCTAGAGCCTCCCACTGACAGGTCTTCCTGCTTGTTGGTGATAATCATCGATTCCGTATATGTTGGGAGGTTTTAGATGCCGTGCTAGCCGTCTTCTATTTTGACAAGATAGGCTTCTCTTCTTCCTCAACTCCCTTAGATGTGTACGGCACGGATGAGAGTGCACAACAGAAGAATCGCAATTGATACCGCCATTGCGGATCCGCACGGTATGATCCTAGAGCTACCTGCCCTCGTGTCGCGAACGATATCGTAGACTATGTCGATGTGAAGTATGAGAGGCTAGACTAAACACGCTCAACGTGAAGCGTCCACTTACCTTGTGCCTGGTATTCGATTTTCAAGTCTTCCAACTTGTCCTTGATGCGATTCAGGAGAATGCATTCAAGTTTTCCGTGGTAAGAACGAAGGGCCTCCCAATATTCGTCCAAAACGGTGTGCGGTGGTATGGCGGAGATGGAGGCTCTTAAATCGATGATTAGGTTTAAAAGTCGTGAGAGAGTTCTGATATCATTCTCCGAGACTTAAGGAGTCGCCCTGCATCGCGGTACACCTGCGGGGATTTGTTGTCATCTTCCACTGAACTCAGGATTTCCTTCAGCTATATTAACGTCAGTGGGTGGCCAACCTGATAGTAGGGAATGACGCACTTCATCCCCCAGTGCCGCTGTTATTTGGTCCAAGGCAGCAACCCATCGCCTACTCCATTCCGTCAGCAGGATCCCGATGGCAGCCTAGAAGATTGCGACTCCGCCAAATTCATGGCACGGCTGAAGACCCAGATCAGCCCAAATTTTCTGCTGCCCGATACCGTCAAGGTTGAACTGCTTGTCGTCCGTAAGGTTCATTAAAGTATAACACGGATAATGATGCCATAGTGATGTGGTGATTGCGACTGCTAATCTTGTTTCACAAATGAGAAAACCCTGCAGGAAGCCGGGGCTAATAGCATGCTCAGAATCCCTCTCGAAAACCAACCCCGACGAGGCGGGGTTCTTCGTACTTCTAATGGCGGAAGCCTCCTGAATTGTTAGATGACGAATGTGGAATTGTGCGTGTAGCATTCTGTCACCCAAGCAGCACCAATTCGTCCAGTTCGACTTCGGCCACGAACAGATATATCGTTTCACAAACACGGTTGTACAGTTGGCGATTTCTGACGTCTCCAAGTCATGGCCGAGGGTGATTTGGGAAACAATGAACGCAAATATATGCCACGGCATAACCCGCCCGTTGGCCTGAATGTTCCTTGAAACCCTTTAGTCGCGTCTATGACTGAGAGTAGCGGGCATCTTTCGTACCAGCTTCTGCCAAATACACCACTTTCTCCATGGCGTGGGCGCTCCCAGGTTTCTTCACCGTCTCGCTTGCGTGACAAGATTGATGGAAACCCCAGTCGAGTGAATGATAATTCTATCAGAGTGACTGGGGTCCAGCGGAAGAAAGTCCAGTCGCCAGTGAAATGCCCAGGATGCTGGCGAATGCTTCCCTGATGCTGAAACAAACTTTCGTCGGCCGTTGTAGCAACTTCGGTAGGTATCTCATTGCGTCCCCTGTTCATCTCTAAGAGGAGACACGTGACGACGTGGCCACCTCGCGTCAACGCAGCCCCCACCATCGCGCCCCGACCTCAAACCCCTCCGGCCACCTCCAACACCATCGCCATCCTGTCATCTCGTCGAAGAATCCTGCCACTTGTATCCTCCACTCCACGATAGTTCAACGGAACATTCACCGCCAATGAATCAAGCTCTGCCGTCCATGATGGCAACAGGTTAAGAGCAGAAAGGAACCAATACCCTGAGATTCTCAGTGGATTAATGCCGTCATTGGATCCAACACTCTTCAGGCCCCTACAGTCGCCAGGCCATCTAAGATCCATGGACCTCTCCGCATTTGCAATCCATGATTCCTTCCAACGTGCCCAGATGCTCATGCTGGCTCCTCCTACGAACGACGCAAACCGAACCGGTTTGACAGTTCCACACAGGCATGGAGATGGCTGGCCTCTTGGAGAGTTTTATGTGAGGGCTCAAACCCTTTCCTCCTTCATGTCCGTCCCCAACTTCGCATCCCGAGCTCTCAACATTGAGACACTGAATGGTGGAATCCAGGACTATGTCAGTCAGGTGGTCGACGACACGATTCCGAGCCCCATCAATATTATCTGTATACTGCAGCTCTGTTGTAGATTTTGTCACGATGACCAGATTCCCGTTCTCAGAATTCTTCTTCGCTTTATCAGGCAGAGGGCCGCCTTGAGAACCCACGGGCACCATCTCCAGTTGCTATGCGACTCGCTCCTGGATTCGTTAGATATTCTCCTGCCCATCGTACTCTTTGCCGCCCGCCAGGCAGTGGAGAATTCAAGTACTCTACTCGGGCCGCGTCATCCTCAGACTCTCAGCGCTCTACGTGGGCTTCATTCAGCTTTGTTGTGCTGGGGGGACTTCTCCAGTGCCCTGCAGGTTTCTATTCACTGTGAGAACCAGGAGACAGAGGTCGAGCGAGACAGCTTAGATGCAACGACCGCATGGCGCGTGGAGGCGGCAGTCAGGCGGATCCGCTGTGAACTGTCCATGAACCGGCTCCACGATGCTGAGGTCCACTTACGCGAGCTGGCTGGGTCAGTGAGGGCTATCGAGGTTGAGTCTGGAAGTATCGACTGGCATATCTGGTTTGCGTTTTTGGATTTCCGCGGTGAGCTACTGCGTCTCCAGGGGAATCCAGCTGCAGAGGACTTGCTTGAGGAGGCGTATTCTGTTGCACAAGCTAACTGCCAGTTGTTTAATTGGTGGTATGTTATATATGCTGAAAGGCATATGGAGTTTGCCAAAAAGCTAGGGAATCGCTGGACACCGTTCCATCTTTTCGTATGACAGAGGATACCTAAGGGTAAAAGGTAAAAAGGTTTATGTCGCTTAGCACGGGTGCATAACTAGCTGGTAACTAGGCATAAATCAGTGGTCCTTTTTGTTGCATATACCTCTACCCAGATTGTCACAAGAGTGCACCACGAGAGTCAGAGTGGTGTTACAGATCTGTTGCAGATTCGGCGGGTCTAGTATCATGGCCTCGCCTCGTCAAATATAATGAGGACGAGGAAGAAACAAGACGACGGGACAGAGTTAAATCAATCGCTAATCTATTCTCCGTCTTGAGATTATCATTCATCTTGACTGACCACCCTCTCATATGGAGATCATGGGGTCGGGGAATGGCGGGTTGTTCGGGGAACCGAATTTTTCCAAAATAAAGTGAAATTGGTACATAAAATAGAGCAATAAAATCGTAACCGAATGCACCTAGTCCCATAATTTTCACTACCTCATGGCGTAAGTTATCGTGGTTTGAAATAATTATCGGATTGAAGCTCGAGAGAATGGTTGATGGCATAAAAAAGTCTTGGCTCAGATAAATTCTGAAGAGGAAAGGCGTCAACTCACTGTAAAGTCTTGGCTCAGAAAAAATCGAAAGTAGAATAGTGCGGACCCGCTCGAAAAGTCTTGGCTCAGAAATATTCAAGAAGGGAATAGCTCTGTATCCTGGCAGAGTCGTCCGAAACTCTAGAGGGGAACCAGCACTTAGGTTTTCAACACCACAACCAGAATTACTCATCTTATATAGTTTGATTGGGTAGCTAAATGCCTCAATAATGTAGAAATGCATTCTTTTTTCTTCAAATCTATGTTGCTGTTGTATGGTTAAACTTAATGACCTCGAAAGCCGTCGAAGAACAGAGCGCGGTAGAGCGTTACAATTTCCTATTCTGGGTTAGTAAGCTTTTGGTGTGAGCGTTACATTTTCCTAATTAGGTTAGCACACTTTCACACCCCTAAGACCTCAATTCCTAATTTCTCAAGTGGAGTCAGCAGATATCACCAGCAACAGAAAGCAACAATGGAGTTCCGATTTGTGGACGAACATGACCCTGCTGCGCTACGTCGACGTCGCCTGCAAACGGAACGTACCCGGAGATGGCGGCAGAGACAAAGGGCGAAACAAGATATTGAGACCACAAATCATCGGGCTGAGTCGTCTCGAACAGTTGAATCTGTGGCGGAGAATGTGCAGACGAGACCAGAGAACGGTTCGTTGGCCAACGGGAGTGTGGATCTGACAAAAGCTCTTCCGAGGACATTTTTATCACTCCTAATCAGGAAGATGATGATCTGGGCATAACCAATACCGATCCAGCCTATTACGACGAAGAACCAGTCGACGCCCATAGTGCCGAGGAGCGCGAAGATCATATAGAGTCTAGGAGTCCAGAGGTCTATGCTGAAATGCAAGTAGATCTTCTTTATGACAACACCTGGAACAATTTATAACATGCCACATAAAAGTTTCTTTAGTAATATCTTGTTGGAATCCATGGTTATGGCGCATAGGAGCATCGAGAATCTCTAGCAGCGCATATAAAAGCTGAGGGAATAACTAATTATTATGGGTTAGCAGAGCTGTTCCCTCGCAGCGTGCCTCATATACTTGATAAACACTATTTTCTCGAATCGCAAACTGATAGCGAGACACCGAGTCTGAGCCCCACTTAATAGCAAGAGTTATTCTATGGCTATACATCTCGACAGTTCGAAGGTAAGCCTAAGTAGGCCTGCCTCCACACTGAACATTTACTAAATACTCCTCCGGCTATTTCATTCGATATCGATAGCATCTTGGGTTTTATGACTTCTCCTGCGACGGCGGCTTATGGGATTCGGTTCTATTCTGCCCCTCAGTATGGTCAGAATATTTCCATAGACGTCTACCTTACCTTGGATCGCGTGGATCTAGATCCGGAGCGGCCCCGGTTGATCCCGTTACGACTGAAAGATATGCCGCATTTTATCTTCGCAAGGGCCGAAGGCGCTGATTTTATTATATTCTACCTTTCTTTCTATATTTGCCATGCTCTCGCGACTTTAATCGGTTAACTGACGAGCAGCTCTCGCGGTGGTTTGATGATATCTTCTATCCCGCTGTCCGTTAGGTCTACGATGTCGATCGACTCTAGCACTTGCCGGCAAGTTATCGTTACGTATTAGCTACCTGTCATGCTCCTAAGGTAGAGGATCGTTTGCTTGAGACCCTTACTTATCGGGCTTAACTCTAGATGACCTATTTCTTACCACCGCAAGGTTTGCAATAATTATGGGACCATGTTCTGGCAGCGGTATGCTAACTGGGATTGTAAGACTTCCGCGATCTAGAACTTTTTATGGAGGCAAAAGGCACAAAACTTCTGTTTAAATACCCAGATGCCCAATTCGATCTGCTTGCGGTCATGAATAACTTTGACTGCAAGCTGCACCGCGTCCTAGACTTCTCCTATATATGCAGCGACCGGTTGTACATCGATGTGGGCAAAGAGACCTGCCTAATGCACAACGGCGTTCCATCGCCTGAACCTCAGATATACCTCTGGCGGCGTTGTTGCATCCGTCACCACCTCGGTCACCTCTATGATGGGAGAATTCCCAAGTCCGGCTAAAACTTCTACTACGAGTTAATGCTCCGAGACGCTGGCGGTATGACTATATTGATGCCTCCGAGCTCTCGACTCCGCCGCGGGGGCATCCTTTATGGCCAGATGTATAGTCTCACCAAAGAGATTGTAGACGCCGCTCGCATGTTTCTATTCTAAAATCTAGATCTATGGTAACTGGCGTTAGACCCTTAGCTTCGCAATGGTATGCAAAGCATTTGCGGTAAGCTAGCATCGGGCAAGACCGCCATAGATCGAGCGTATCTGGCTAGCAAGCGCCGTTGTTACTATGGCCTAATAGATTCTAAGCAACGATCCTTCGGTGTCCGTGAAGAATATTATATTTCGTGGGCCTTGTTCCAAAGCGTGCTGATGGCCCTATGTTCTCTTGCCCCCGATGCTCGCTCTATTAAGCTCCCTGGGCCTCTGCTTCATTTATAGATAGTCCGCAGTCCAGTTTTTATCGATTTCGTCTGGCATAATATTAATAAGTTTATAACCGGCTTTGAGCTGGTCCGAGCCCAGTGCTCCGCTGGATTGACGACATGGGAGCAAACTAAGATAATGGACATGTTTCTCTGATGTCTCTGAGTCGTAGTCGGAGGATATGATTACTCCCGAGAAGGGGCATTATGGTGGAGTAGATGAGAGCTGCCCTAACTAGTGGGCTTGCTATAAGTGCGTTATGGCCTTGGCTTTAGCCAAATACTAGAGCAGTATGGCTACTGTTGGATTGAGCCTCGCATTAACTGGACTCTATTGAGGTTTCTTCTAGGTATTACTGATTTAGTCTTATTTGGGAATGGCACTCTTTATTAATGATATCTTAAATATGGTGGCTATATTAGGCATTTCTTTGACCTTAGTTGCCGCGCTGACTTGGGCCTGGAGTGGCTCTGGCGGTATCCCAGGGAAGATATTATAACTGATTAGATTGTGTTATGGCTCTGTTATATTTGTCTATAGTAAATAAGGGCCGATGTCCTTTATTCTATTTAACGTGACCTCCGCCCGAAGGTTCACATTATGATCCTAGATGATTATATCGACTTTTGCCGCAAATGTCTTTCCGCTGCCCTGGTCAATGGCATGACGGCAGTATCTGGCAATCATGCGAGTGTCAAGAGCCCTCAGGAAGTTGCCCAAACATTATTCGGTTTTAATGATGGTCGGCTGCGAGGCCATTGGGAAAACAAACCGTTTCGGAAGCTTCATCAGTGGATATGTGCTGCATTGCAACATATTCCAACGGACAATAGGCTATCACAAGCATTCGCACGTCGACTTCAATGTTACCTATTTGCATATCACTGGGTATTGCCATATCCTACGCCGGGAGGACTAGCCCCAAGGACCAAAGATGGCAAGCGCCGGTGGTTTTCGATAGATATCCAGGGTGAAACGGGACTCGCAATAGAGAAAGCTTCTCTAGAAAGCTGGTGTTGGGCGAGAACCCGCTGGCGGCCGGGACACCCTGCACCTCTCCCTCAGTACCTCGGTTGGAGCTAGGATCAATGGCAGTCTTGGGTTAATCGATATATCGGCCAAACTTTGTCATACGAAGTATGGGAGCTCGGCTACGATCAGGAGAATCTTACTTTCAACGTATCAGATAAATCAAGCGGTTTGCGGCGGAATCCCCTGCGGGGCACTCGTGACTCTGTTGTTCAAAATTCAGGGAAGAGTCACGATATCAACTCCTCGATCTTAAATTCATCTGATGTTGAGAGCGAGCCGCCCATATTGGCGAAATCACAACCGGTAATCCCAAGCCACCTACAGCCCGAACTAGAATTTCAAATGTGCCAACAGGTGGAACGGTATATGACAAGTTTCCGAAAGCAGATTGCGTATGGATGTGCGGGAGCTTTTGAGTCACAAAAATTATCCATGCCTCAGTCGATAAGAGAGGATACAATAAGCTGTCACGCACTGCCATCGGCTATACAACCGCGACTTACCCCGAGGCCACTACTACCTAAACCAGTGGCCCCCCTTATTTCGGAATCACAACTCAACCCCTCCAGTCTCCCCCGACCAACTATGCAAGTACATCATATGACCTGCGCCAACCAACAGCCACATCGCGGCACAGAAAATAGACATCGATCAGTTTCTAAACGAGGTCGGCCCGCAAAGTACACAAGTCGAGAAGAGAAGGCGGCGGCTGATTTTGCCCGAAAGCGAGACAAAAGGCGAGCCTAGCGGCAAATGGCCCCTGATCGACGTGCAGAGGAATTTCCCCGATTCTACCAAGTCACTTGGGTTGACTGAGGTATAGATTGTAGGGACTCCATAGTTAGCAAACAACCAATATCTGTTAGAAAGGTAAGGAGGTAGATGAGTAGAAGTACTGCAATTAAGAACTGTCAATTTTACTAGCGAAAGTCAAACTTTCTCACTTCTAATGCCGTACTAGTAGTACAGTGTAATCATGGTAGGCCTCGAAGATATTCCACCTCCGAAGCCAAGGCTGCGGCGGATGTAGAGCGGAGACAGGTGAGACGGCAGAATGCGGCCCTCGTGCAACGCGATACGGTACACGCCGACTCTCACAGCCTAGTCTTCCCTCTGCTTCCTCTACCGTCAAGAGGAGGCGCCAGATGGGTGAACGTATTCAGCGACTCCTATAACCCGGCCAATCCCACCGATACACCAGAGCCAGACAAGACGGACATCTCTCAGTTCCTACCCTAGTTGATCCTCAACTATTATAAGACATAGAAAAGGATGTTATGGCCGATGTTGGGACTTTCGCAGAGGCTATAGATGCGGTATCTAGCCCGAGACACGAGAGCCCGGGCGTAGGCCAGGCTGTTACTTTCGATACGACCTCGGAGATCTCACCACAAATGGAGAACAGCGAGCCGGATCCAGTTGGGCACCTCGCACAAGAGCTGGCAGAACAACTTGTGAAATTCCAAGGATGCTGCAACGACTGCCATAGAGCAGCACGGTGTAGTCACATGGAAGATCCCAACGAACATATTAGTCTTGCCGTGTACCTCGAGTTCACACCCGAATTAGGCCCTGACGTTCTTAGCAATGAGACCATCGCACACTAGAAAGATGACCTAGCCGGAAGAATGAGCCCCGAAACTTGAAGACAAGTCTTTTGTGGTATTGACTCGAGAGCCGAGATACCTCACATTTGCTTAGATGAAGATGAGAGGGTTTCGAACGATGCTAGGGTTACCTTCCACGTGGATAGCGTCTTAGCCTTCCCGAGTAACCTTGCTGTCGCTAAGCGGGGTATTCACTGGTCTCCTACTCGGATGACCGTATCTGATCTTCAGTCTGATCTTCACTTCCGACCAATCCCAGTCACATATCTCGATGCGAATGGAAAGCAACATCAAGTCCACCGGCCCCTGCACCAGATTCCTCACTATACCTTCGGCCGTATTGTTGGGTTTGAAGACATATCCTTATACCTTCTGTTCCCGAACCTGTACTGAGAAGAGTAGACGTGTAGTAAGCTCAAGGATGAAGACTTTCGGCTGTGGATGGATGGCATTCTCCTCCCCGCGATATACTAATGCTATAGTACGGCCTATGTCTAGCACTACCTATCTATCGAGCTATGACCATAGTCGTTATAATTCTACCGCTCGTGGGGTAGAGACGCTTTCTCAACGTGTGCATCCGGTGGCACGGGAACAACAATTGGTATATTTTCTGCCACCCGAGGCGCCTGGCGAATGTTTGGGCTAAGATCTTTGCTACTACTTAGGAACCAGAATTCCAGCAGTTCCAGGATATTACCATTCTTCTCTAAACAAAGAACTTAAAGGTTCTCATAAAGGATATTACCTGGGAGAAAATAGTACCGCGATTTTAAAGGTATTAGGCTAGCGCTATTAATGAGAGCTATACTATAATAGACGTCTACTTTGATGATGGGAAAGAAAATTGCCCTCAGCAGGTATCTTAAGTTGTACCCTGGAGTTAACTGGCAGCTAGAGTTATTAATGGCCTAGCAGAGAAACGAGCGGAAACGCTGCTTTACCGGCGATGTTGCTTGGAATCGTATGCCTTCCGGGTCAGGAATGCATTTACTGACGACTAAGGGACCTAGAAGCAGGTCTTTTATCCGTTTAGTATGCTTTAAAATACAAGTACTGCGACGCATTTCACAGGAAACTAGGAAAACCTCATGTATACACTTGCTAGGTGGCAAGCATTGGGTTGTAATGGCAATAGCAATCATTGTAGTAGGACATTAGCTTTGACCTTCTCCATTAACAGACTCCATGGTACTACTTTGCAGTTCTTCATCACTTTCCTCCGCTTCACGGTCGTTGAATCGCCTTTGCAACGCTAGAAGACAACAAAGTGCGCCTCCTCTTCCCTCCCCCGATTGTAGGTTAAACCACTTTGTTCCATGCATATGGACAAAGGTGTCTTTTCTTTGATCAGAAATCATCTCCAATTGATGTTTGACTGTCGTTGCACTCAGATACTCATCATAACTACTGCCGAATTCGAAATGAATGAATCGGATGAAAGTTCCAACAGCAGCGACGATGAAGATGCTGGATGACGCAGAAAGCAATCAGCACGTCAGGTTCCTTGGACGACAAGGTCATGGGGAAATTTACCTGTCGCCTAAAAGTTGTTGGTTGCTCCCCCATGCGATGATAGCTTCGCCGAGATACTGCGCTAGATATTCGTTTGACACGACAGGGACATGCTTGTTCCCCTTCGTATCAAATACAATGTCTTTGAAGAATCTCTTGGCTTCAAGCAGAGCTTGATAAGGATGATCCATCTCCCAGAAACCGTATCTCTTTCGCATTCTGCATATTCCTCCATCGTCCTCAGATCTAATGGTGATGAGGTTGCCAAGCCGAAGTTCAGCCTTCGTGCGCTCAATTCGGGGCCGCACTTCTGTGTCGTTCGGGCCGTTGCCCGCATGTTGGATGAGACATCGGAGGAGTGCGTGTTCCAAGAAGGAGGTCACGAGTCTCACGGTAACCTCTTCAGGTCTCGCCCGCCGCTCGTCATGTTCGTCCTTATCGATATCCTCTCTTTCTAAGCCTAGCTCGAATTCAAATTCAGATGAGGACGGCACTGTAGGTGAGGATGAGCCGCGAATCACATTTGATGAATTTTGGTATCCCTCTCTTTCCACCATCCTTCTCTCCCGCTGAGGGTGTTGCCTTGGTCCATCATCTCGGTCGTGCCGGATTGCACGGGCCAGGTCTACCCAGAATTGACCACTTGGTAAAGACAAGAGCTCGGTATCGGATTTTGTGGTCAATCCTTGCGGATTAGCACCCACGAGATACTTGGTAATGTTCCAATCAAGTTTTTGAGGAACAGTTAGCTCTGATTTGCAAACCGGGCAGGACTCAGTATGATCAGCTTTGAGGCATGGCAGTATCCTCCATTCCGAACGATGGATTAACAAACGAAAGGCGATAAGATGCCGAACGTTCCAGTTGCTTGCAGAGCTGCGAAGTTCATCGTGATTGAGCTGCCAAAACACCTGCAATCCCCCGTGTGCAGCAGAGATGGCTTGGTGATCCTCGGGAGTGCTCGCGGTCTATATATGGCTTGACATAACAAGTGCAGGTGAGGAATCTGTACCGTTCGTAAGTTAACTGTAATGTTTGCAAGTTGGACTTGATTTTAACGGTATGTGCCTGACCAAGTTTACAAAGGGAACTTTTCTGGCGAATGCGGGGAGCGTCCTGGCCGTGCTCGTCCTTTGGCTGACTAATACGTGCACGGACCAGTATCTCACGTGACGCGTGTAATATTTTTGGCCCCTTCAATCCAGCTGCGTGAGCGAACGCGTGCTTGTCATCAATTCAGCATGACAGCACCGACTCGTTCAGCACAGTTTCACACTGAGAAGGGCACCGCGCTCTCGTCCGCTATATCTGGAAGAAAGGATGAGCTTCTATCTGACAGCGTACCGGCACATTCTCCCTCTAAAACCAGGAAGAGAAAAGCGGATAGCGATCTTCGCCATCCTCAACAACAACGCGCCTATTATGACGATCGCCCACGCATTTCATACGACTTTCAGGCATTATCTCAGGTTCCTATAACAAGTTCTAATGCGAATGAGGAGGATGCCACGTTTTCTCCTTCAACTCCAACTTCTCAGTCCCCTTCAACATTATCTCTGGACGACGTGATTCGACAACATCGAAAACGGCTGTATATCCATCCATTGCGGTGGACTTCGCAACACCTTCATATACTCGGCTGCCAATTTGTTACTCGGAGCCGGACGCCGAGACCCCCTCTGGAAGAGATCACATCGAGCGATCCGAACGAGGACTTGCGGCCTCAGCAGACTGTGGGCGTGTCTCCAAACGCTATAAAAGCTATAAAAGCTTTGAAATCGTTGCGGTCAGAATTTAACAACAAGAAAGGCCGGATATGGGCTATAGATGATCTAATGGCTGCTTACGGTTTTGCACATCGACCACGACTAAGTTATTCTGGGCACGATCTTCTCCCGTTTGGTTACGGCACGCGCGCTGTAGCGTCTCTCAAAGTGGATCGTGTGTTCTCACATTCATCCGCGTTTGCGGCTTATCTAGATCTGGATCGCATCGACTTGCTACGAACCGACACCGTCTACACCAATTGGCATCGAAAACTATTTGAGAAATGGCCTGACAATGAACCCGTGAAAAGGATTCTGGAGGCTAAGTTGCGCCGAATTCAACCCTCCACACAACAGTACGATCCCTTTATTCTGGCGGTCCTGGTGGCTTTGGCACAGGAAAGGCGGCGGTCCTGTCTCACATGCAACGCTGCCGAGACACCTTCTGCTGTCCTCAAGCCGGACTCAAATACGAGATTATCACGTCATGTGATAGACCCCATGGCCTCCTCTATGCAGGTTAGTTGGCCTTCTCAACACAGCTTCTGTTACTAAGACCATCTCGTCAGGTTTATGTGTTGGCCACGACTAGCTGTGACTCAACGCATCTTTGGGCGTATACTGCTCGTTTCCCTGCTACGTTTCTGGACAAATTCGACCAACCGTCACAGGCATGCTATGCCGATCCGCTAGCCATATCGTATTTCAAAATACCCCTTTCACCAATTTCTACATCCACAAGAATGTTGGACAGGACCTTTGTTGGGAAACCGGGGAGTTGCCCTCAACTTCGAGGAAAAGATTAAAGTTTGAGGTCCTATAATTATGGTTCAACGCCCTAGATACTGTTTAGGGGAAGGAGAGATGTTTGTCACGTAAGCGAACGAATATCACTACGTCGTGAACTACTCTCGCTGCCTTGCGATAGCAATCAATACCCTTTTTCCGGACGAGCCGGTCTTTCCGCCTACTATACCAAGGATCGCTTGTAATTTACTAAATTACACACTTTCCGTTCGTGCGTTGACCCCTGCCATAATTATCTTCATGAAATTCTATCCCTTCAATTGTCGAGGACCTCCCGGCCGTACCCTGCCCCACACCACCCCTGTCATCAAGAAGGTACATGAGGGGAACCACACAATGCGTCATCAATCATCACTTCCTAAATCCTTATACAAACCATTCTCAATTACACGATGACTTCTCAATCGATATCTTCACCAATACCTATAGAGGCAGTCAACCCATATGATGATAATAGCTTCATCAATGAAGATAATAGCCTTCAAGAGCATGACGGTGATAGCACCCGGAGACCGGTTTTTCTGCCTGCCGAAGACCGAGGCTTCGATTTTCAACCCTTTGAGGTGCCGCGACGAGAACTTCTCGTCAATAAGCTGCCCCAGAACCCGCTGTTACTTTTCCAACACTTTATACCCATTTCTCTAGTCAATGACTGGGTCAAGTACACCAATGACTGGGTCAGCAGCCTCATCCAAAGCGGCGTTATTGATAGCCAAGAACACGAAATAACAGATCAGTCACGCCTCCACGCCTGGAAGCCAGTCACGGCTGCAGAGGTATATATCTGGCTTGGGATCCTTATTTATATGGGAGTCCATAGCGAAATAACGGTAGAAGACCATTGGAAGACCTCTCAGCTAGAGGATCAGCGGCCTGAACACTCGATAATCAAGTTCATGACTTATAATCGGTTTCAGCTTCTTTATCGTCATATCCGCATCTTTGACCATACCAAATTCACCGACGGCGGCGGCGACGACTTCCCTATCGTCTTCCAATGCGTTGAGCCATGGTCTCAGCACGTTCAACTTGCAACAACAGAGCTCTGTGAGCCGGGCACGCATCTTGCCGTCGACGAGGCTATGATCCGATATACAGGAAGGAATAAGCAAGTTGCATACGTCCCCAATAAGCCTATCGACACAGGCTTCAAGGTGTGGATGGCCGCTCAGCTAGGCCTCTTCATGAGGTGGATATGGCACCAGCCCGGCGCAAAGTACGGCCCTGTTGGAGTTCAGAAGAAGAAGCCGGCATCACAAAGAAAGAAAAGCAAGGTAAATAGCAAGGGTCCTAGCAAGGCTAATAAGGCCGACGAGGTTAAAGAAGTTATCTACGTGGCTACAGAAGCCGGGGCTAAGATCATAGCTCTCAACTCGACTCAAAGCGTCGTTATTGCCCTGATTAACCTGCTGCCGATATCGACATATCACGTCTTCGTGGATAACCTCTTCTCGTCGCCGGACCTCTTCCGCTCCCTTCGTCAGCACGGCCACGGTGCTACCGGCACAGCCCGGCCAAACTGTGGCATCTACAAAGGCCTTGCAGAGGCCAAAAAGGCCGATAAGGCAGGGAAGTCAGGGTTCCAATTCAATGAGATCAAGGTCATCCCAACGGCTGATAATCAGGTAAAATAATCCAATCTTCTTCTTCTTATCTAGCTGCTAACTACTCTTCTTCCTCCCTAGGTTAACCAAATCGCGTGGAAGGATAATGCCCTCGTATTGTTCATTTCAACCGTGTTCACTGGCGATGAGACGACTGAGCGTTGGAGGAAGAGACCGTCAACGAAGACCCTAACGGCACGGCCAATACAGCGCTTTTTTGGTGGTGAGCCGGTCAAGCTTATATCGATCCCGACCATCGCTGCTTCTTACAATGACGAAATGAATCATGTTGACCGGGGCGACCAAAGAAGGTCATATCTTGGCTATGATCATCCTATCCGCCGGGGCGCTTGGCAGGCTATTGCTTGGACCTTTTTACTAGATGTGGTCCTTGTGAATAGCTTTCTCTTACAGCTACACGGCCAGCCAGATTGGAATCGTTATGAAAACCAGAAGAAGTGGAGGGAACGCCTCTATAACGAGGTCTTCAAGGCCTTCCATCCGCAAAGTCAGTCAAGGAAGCTTTTTCGAGCCGGGGACGAATTTACGCCTGTTGCACAGCATAAATTCGTCCGAAGAGGGAAAAAATCAGAATGCCTCGCTTGTCAGGGGCTTCAATTAGGGCAACCAAGGTCAAGAAGCTCAAGGAAGCCGTTGGCGCCGGTCAGTCGCAATAAAAGGAGACGTCAATCAATTTGGGGGTGTGAGCAGTGTAATGTAGCAATTTGTAACTCGAGAGATTGCTGGTACTTCTATCATAGGCTAAAATAGGTGGGGGATTAGGTACCTTGGATCCGATGCATCTTAATTGGCTGCTTCCCCCTGCCGTGACCTGGCGGGAGGTCCTCGACAATTGAAGGGATACGAAGCCACCGGGTCAGTCGAAATTACTCTTTTGAGATTCGCGGTCAATCCATTAGCCTATTTGGGACTTAGTGCCAAATATCTAGTCTAATCAGGATTTCGCGGTCAACTCTGGGGTGAGCAGGTGGGTCCGGCTCACCCACCTCACCGTGAGCGGGAGTAGGTTGTTCCGATGCGAGCTTGTTCTGCCGGTTGTGACCGCCTAGTCGCGGCCTAGGTCGTGACAGCTACCTCCCCAACCCGCAACCAAAAGCCCAACTTTGATCACTGATATATCACTGACATTACTGGTATATATGATGTCGTGGCGAGGATCGATTTCGAAGGGTGCTTACTTGCATTCGTAGGCATGTTTTGAAGCTCGGCTTAATTAAAGTGGAGCCCTATTGCGTTGCGAGGGGTTACCCGAGTGCTAGCGCAGCCACCGCGGAATTCCTCCGTCTCCGAGACTGCAACGTATCACCAAACTTGATGCATCACTTTGTCAATACAGCATGCACCCGTCCGTTTGACATTGACGACACTGGATCAACACTGTGCAAACAGAAAAAGGAGGCCATTGTAGCGTCCTAGACGGGCCCTCAGGAGTTCCACTAACATTGTCGGATGCATGCATGGCAGAACAGCAAGCTTGAACACAGACTTCCCAGAGTCACCCCTTGGATAAACGGCCTCACAATCGAGACCATGCCCCCTTTAACGTGCTTTCGACCTCTTTGGAAGCCCTAAAGAAATTTTTATGCCTTACTTCTCGGGTTCAAAGACTTGAACGCTGCAACGAAATCTAACTCGTCTCCCACCTTGCGAATCTATTTCATCAGTTACACTTGCCTCGCAGGCTGATTCATCTTTGATTTCAAGTTCTACCCATCCTCTTCTGTCCCTATCCTGCCCGCTTGAGTCACTCTGGCTCAATCTCGTGCCCGCCATGTGCCAAGATTGTGTGCATAATGGCTGCACGGTAAGTCCATCCTTGCACTTGTGGAAAGACGAGGCCTAACCTGCTTCACTGCCAGATGATAGCTGGCGTCAATCTCTCCATCTATCTCGAAGCAGATTCCAACAGACAGCCCTGGACGCTCAAGTTCTGTTTAGATCTCGAGGCAAAGCTGATGATGGCTCTGTCGAAACGGTTGAGAGGTGCATCGATGGAATTCATCGACCTAAACAATCTTCCCGAAGGTCTGCTGCTTCACTAGTTGATTGACGACGTAGATTTGGACTTCGCATACACAGCTCGTCTTCATAATGTTGTTTTCCGTATGCACTTCCGTGCAACCCTTGGTGCCCACAGCTTACTGACGACATACATATACAGGCGGCTTGGCTGCGCAAGCCAAGGGAATTCTTTCGGATGCGATCGCGTCGGAAGCCATCTTCAAAGTCGAAAACGGGAGAGATGAGAACCTCTTTCAGTGGAGAGTCGGTTTCATCTTGAACGATATGGCGACCGTCGAGGGTGCGAAAAAGTACATCACGGCCAAGCGCATCGGCGAGGCTCAGAGCCAGAAACTATGGGGGCCACAGTTCGTGGCTCATCCATCTACACTTCCTCCAACTCAAACTCCGGGTTCGGCTCCATGGCAGTATGCCAACCAACCTCCAGCACCGGTGGCTCCGTCACAGCCAGTGACTAGTGGCACTCAACCCGCCCACGGCTATGAAGAAGGCGTAGATAGAGTCTCTGCCTCCCATCTATGCTTCGACTTCGAGTCTGAACCACAAGCGCCTGCTGCCATTCCCCCCACTCGGGAGGTCATCCAGCGCGCGGGTCCTTGGCGACATGGTCATGCCCACGCTCACGCACCTGCTATTGCTTCACCTCTGTCTACTGTGCAGTAATCCTCTCTCATGGACGCAGGCGCACAGCCGTCGGCTCTTCCTCCTTCGCAACCTTAGAGAGGCATGCATCAGCCGATTGCCCACGCCAACGTACTCGACAACTGCCATTCTACTTCGTTGTCGGCGGGGAATCAATCCTTTGCTGCCTCCGCCGAGGCTGCTGGGTCTTCCTTCCGCCGCCGACGACCTGTTGGAAATATTGTGCAGGGGTACCGAGTGCAAATATTTCATTGAACTTGATTGTTAATTTTTGAGATGAGAGTTCTTGTAGGGTTTGTATCTCTAAATGATTCCATCTGGGACTTTGAACTCCAAATCTAGGACTTTCAGACTCCTGGTCTGGCTCCTGAAGGGAAGGGCGATCGTTGGATTTCCAACAATTAATCTATCCTCTAGCCTTAGATAGCTGGCATTAATACATTCCGAGTTCTTGATTCCATATCATTATCACAGTTACAAGGAAATATAGTTAAACTAGGCAAATTTATCCAACCTTTACTAAAATATCGAGATGCGTTTTCGGGTTCTTTGGCCTGTCTCGGCCAACTCCATGATCTCCCCAAGCGCCACGATTGGAAGCCCATCCCACCCAGGGCTATCATTAACCAGTGCACAACTGACAATTCGATACCCGTTGGATTCAGGCCGTAGAATGATCGGTATACGCAAGCCGTATAGTATCCAAATCTCATCTCCGCGTTCCGCAGAAGACAATGAGTTGCCACCATAACCTTGCGGAGTCTCAAAGTTTCCAAACGGTTCATTCCTGATGATCGACCGTATCGTGTCAACATGAACACCCCAAACCTCGATCACTAGTGTGCGATGGAGGTTCATTGAGTCTATAATTTCGCGAAAAGAGGCATTGGCGCTTGTGTGCGTGATTCCACAGCGCATCTTCAAAGAAAACTTGCCAAAGTAGTCATCTCGCCCTTTGCAAGTCCAATCCACAACCCAAAATGGCAATGCTAGCCTCCGTGAAGCAACAGGAATTGCAGCCTGGATCAAGACGTCTAAAATCAATTGTAGTAGAATTGATTTTTTTTTTTGCCGCCTCATATTACGGAGTACAGGGAGTAGAGGTGAATTTACGGAAGTCGCTGACCGGGGGGCACCCGGTCATGGTGTTGGTTGAGAACTTGAGGTCGCGGCCATCTTTTAAGGCCGTGTGGTGCGTCTTGCATGCTGCTGCCTGGACACAGTTCCGTTTCCTTTCCCTCTTCGCATGGAAAGCATGAAAACAAGGCGGAAGTGCAATCGATGGGTGTGGGTGGCAGACATTCTCATTGCTCCCACAGAGTCAGGTGCCGATCAGCACAATGCCAACGCGCCGCCAACACACTACCAGCGCGTTCACGTATTGTATCGGACGAGGCAATGAGGAGGGGGCGCGATTTTGTCGCGCTCTCACGTGTGAGCGCAGTGGCGTAATGTGATGTGATGGATAGGTGGTTGCTCGACTCCATTGCGAGGCTGTCAAGCAGGTGAGCTAAGGCGTCGAGCGTGAACGCCTCATGTACTTCCATGCGAGAGATTGATGAAAGTATAAATAGCGCTGGAGAGCTGCCCGTCTTCATCACTCGACACACGCTGTCGGGCATCCATCCAATTCTGACTTTCCCACTTCCCTCAACCAAAAGAGCTGCAGCATTCGTATCTTGCTTTTCGCTACAAAGAATATCATGGTTGGCGAGAAGAAGAAGAGTTCCAAGTCGAAACCCAAGTCATCTCATTCCCGTCATTCCCATCGCTCCTCTCGTGCCAACAACCAGGGCGGAGAGATACCAAGGGACCCCAAAGTCGACCAAGCAAGGTACAATGAGTTGTACCAACGTCTTCAATGCGCAAAATCACTTATGGCTCGGCATACACAACTTATTTAGCAGTTGGCTACTCGGAAGAGCGGTAACGAGACAGCCGAGCACTTGTACAGCATTCTCATCAACATCGATTTTCAACTCATCCGAATCATCTCGAGCTCCGCGAATGCAGCTCGGGAACGCAGGGGCGTGATTAACCCGGCCACCAGGGACCTCCAGACGGAGGAGACCAACCGGGAAGCCAGGTTCTACCAGGATTGGAATCGGGCACTGGGCGTGCTAGGAGGCATTACAGCCATGCCCCAATCCCTCCAACAATTTACGGCGGATGAGATGGCGTTGGTACGGGAACTCGCAGAGTCGCAGAAGGAGATTGTTGACAACCAAAAAGAGATTGCTGGACTTCAGGCATGGTTTCAGCTGTCAGATTCGGAACTCGACGCCTTTTCCAGGTCCGGGGGGTGGGGGTATGAAGGAGACGACGATGAGGATGGAGCCGCCGGGGCCGCCTGGGGCTCGGAGCTGTACACAGGAGAATATGTGGACGATTATTCATATGGCTGAGCGTGCGTGTTTCACGGGTGGTACTATCTACCTATATTTCGCCCAGGTTGATACTACTGGTAGATCTTAGGTATTAGTCACTGTAGTGAATGCTTCAGGCTTTGAGTATCTCCACCTTGGTTTTATAGATTTCCTCCCCTCATCTAAACCGTCGCGGTAGCCAAGTACCTTGCTTACGGTGTTGATTGCCTACGCGGGACGGGGGTTTAGACAGGAGACATAAGCTGGCGGATCAGGCAGGCATAATTTTGGCACCGCCTCTTAACTATTTTTGGAACCCTCGACTGCCATCGGCTATATATTTGCTCCGGGCCTCGCACCTCAAAATCTCCCCACGCCAGTGCATCCTTTCGGACCAAGACTCTCTGCACCATCAACACTCAAGCAATTCAACAATGAGAGACCGGATTATTGAAGATCAAATTGCCAGGGAACGCGAAGACTTTATCCGCTACATCACTGACGATAAAGGTGATTCTATTTGCGCCCTGGCCTCGTCGTATCATCATGGCACACCATGCGCCGTCATTGCCATTTCGCATGGATCGTTCAATGTCTGCGTGTCAGTTCAGTTCGACTCCCCGCAAACCTCGAATTCGGCGGTCCGCTGGGTGGTCCGTATCCCCTTCCCCGGTTGTGTTCCCTGGATTGACGAGAGGATTGACTCCGAGGTCGCCACGATGATGTGAGTGCCTCGTCTGCCAAGCACCAACGCGATAACTCACGATACTTAGGTATGTCGCCGAAAAAACGACTATTCCAGTCCCCAAGATTCATGCATGGTCCTACAACGCCCAAAGTCCAATCGGCCACGCCTTCATTATTATGGACCACGTCCAAGGCACATCATTGAACGCCATGCTCTTCCGCAGAATCGAAAGATGGGACTATACCACTGGGGCACGGCGAAGCAAGGATCTAAAACGTGTTCACGATCAGCTGGCAGATCTTTACATTCAACTTCGCAGCCTTGAGTTCCCTGAAATCGGGGCTCTTGGGATGCCCACACCAGAGTCACCAGACATCGCTATCCGCCACAGACCAATGCCGATGGAGTTGGTTCTCCAAGAAACGGAGAATCTCAACCCCTCCGTCTTTTTTCCAGAGAAGAAGACATTTACGAAACCCGAAGAGTACATTCAAGCTCTAGTGAAATTAAGCCGCAATCGATTAATCCGGACCCAAGATCCCGACCTCGGCTCAGAGGACTCTGGCTACGAAGTTGTGTTTGCTCACGAGGAGTTTTACACGCATGTGCTCACCAAATTTCTTATGAAAACAGGGCGCAATGGGCCGTTTGTTCTGATGCACGGGGATATGGCATTGCAAGGCAACAACCTCCTTTGGGACGATGAGTTGAATCTCGTCGCCGTCCTGGACTGGGAATTTTGCTATACAGTCCCGACCTCATGTTTCATTCCACCAGCATGGATCAACGGCTTCTCCCCCGATCCAATTCGAGCAATCGGTCGAATTGGGATATTCTACGATATTGAGGTAGAATCTCTCACTAGATCTATCGTCGAAAGATCGCAGCAGCAATGGCCAGCATCGCCTCTGAAGCGGGAATGGCAACGACGTGCTGGTGAGTCTAATGACCCTCACGTCTCGGTAGTTCTTGCGCTTCTTCACCCCGAGGTGATCGATAGCGCTTTTTGGGACGTTTTCATGCATAAATTCTACAGCCCGTACTTCTTGCCCCCAAAGTCCACCAAAGAGATAGCTGATCAGAAACTCGCGACCTTCCGAAAGCGGGAGGACATAAAGAAGTTTGTCAGAAAGAGGGTTGCTGATGAGAAGAGCTACGCTGAGAAGTATGAGACGTACGTGCGCGAAAATGGGAAGCCTCACAGTTGCCAGTGCGTGAGCTGTGAAGAACAAAGGGGGAATTTCGAGAACCTGCAGCAACTCCCGATGCTCTTGCACCCTTTAGACGTGCCGGTAGAGTATGAGAGCACTGGGCCTGAAATCCCTCCTCACTCAAACTTCAAACCCATTCCAGAACCAAAACTCCATCCGCCTTTACCTCTGCCCTGAGATGAGTCGGGCGAGTTTGGTGAAGAATAGACATAGCTTTGAGGGACGGGAAGTCAAGGGTTATCCGGATTACTTGACAAGTATATAACTACGCGGAAGATCGTCGTTGGCGTGCCGCCTGATTGCCTTGTATGCAACACAGTCGAGAAACAGTTGAGACTTTGGATAATGGGTGCCAGATGTATCAACCAGGCTGGTCATCAATTCAATTCCATCAATTTCGCCTTCGCGTGGCGTTGCATTGACAGCTTACTCAGCATTTGGCCAAATGGAATCGACGGTGTGTCAGACAATTGGCTCCACAGGGATCATTGATGGCACCAGTCAATTGATGAGAATTATCTCCAGAACAAAAGAAATCGAACAGCCATGTGTTCGGGCACAGCTATTTAAGCTCATGTCGTTAGGATTATGCGACAGGCCAGATGTGAAACCGGATAGTTACATCCGGTCACACGAATGTTATGCGACACGGTGTTGAATTGAAGAGGTTGAACCGCATGCCCGCGCCGAGACTGATTGATTCCCCTCAGAGAGCAGATCGGCTTCATCCAGCTCCCAGTTCAACTTTCGTTCTCTTCCTCGCATAACGCTGCAAACTCCTTTGTGATGCTGTCCCCTGCCGTAAGTCGCCTGAGACATCCCCCAAGATCCCACACCCTTCCTTTGCATTGCATGCTGACACATCCCAGAAACTCCCTTTGACCGCTTTGGCCCTTTCTACACTCGGAACTGCCGCGCCCACTGCTGAGGTGGTAAACAAGCTAGGGCCCTAGCACGCCCCGCGGGTTACCTGGAAGAAGTGTGGGCGTTTACCATTCGCGATGCCCGACTTAGTGCGTGGGCAGTCTCCGACGTCTACAACAATGCATCAGCGGCTGCCTCAACAACAACCAGATTCTCTGTCACAAGATGTGCTAGAGACTGCAGCAGATTTTGCTGGGGCTGTCCTGGCGGGAATTAGGTGGTTATTGGAAGAACGCGAAAGCACGAGCACAAGAACACCTTGCATGTTGTCGTAACTGACGTCTCCTAGCTTACTAAAGAGAGTATCGCCTCTCGGCGGACAAATGTGGTTAACGGTGTAGGGAAACGGGGAGCGATTACGACAGTTGCGGTTGCCGAGAGCGCTTGAAGCGTATGGTGATGACGGTTAGTGGGTGGGATAAAGTTGGGTTGAGCAATTGTGGATAAAGGAGGTTATGCTATCACAGGATTTAAGGATATATACATTCGCTACGCTAAAAGGGGTTTATTGGCTAGTAATTAAGAGAGAAAGGAGGGAAAAGTAAAAAAAAAAAGAAGAGGAAAGAGATAAAAGGAGATAAAGAAGGATAAGGGGAGAAGATAGTTAGAAACAACACTCGTTTATAAAACGGAGATATAAGATATGCGAGGTATAAGGTAGATGAGCTAGATGTCCCTTGAGCAAATAGCAACTGTCGATTCTGGCTCGAGCGACAGGGCCTTGGACTCGAGAAGTCCATCGCGACGTGGGGAATGTTGTGGATTCCTGGCGAGTGCATCGACTGGTATAATGGACGTATATCTCTTGGTGTACTTGTCGATCTTTACATTCCCCGTAGCCCACTCCAGGCCCGCTTGGCGTCGCAAACCAATGTTCAATCCATAACAACATCCAAGGTAGCCATCGAAGTCCTACTGCAGCAGCGTCTTCAAGAAGCCCGACGGCTTTTCGACGAAAGAAAAGAATCCGATGCGGAAGATTTAGTTGACAGGGCTATTGATCTCGTAGCCCAGGAGGTAGTAAGGGCCTATACCCTCTATGTTCTTCTTAAACTGGAAGCATTTTGGAATCGGCTTCGAACAAGCATGGGGTTTGACAATTTGCCGCCACTACGCAGTCTGCAGCGGCGAAAGGAACAGTTAGCGACCCAAGTGAGTCGAATTTTGACTGCACAGACCACATGGGAAATTTACGCCGAAGCCTGGTCGGTTTATGCCCCCATCATTTCATGTAACGAGCAACATGAATTGCCTGACGAACTACCTTGCTGGATGACGACCCGCAAGTTTACGCCACCCAAAGATTCCTGGTCCGAATTTGTGTTTCAGCAGCTTTTTAATCACACAAGCCCTCCGACGTGGAATCGCCTGTATTTCCTTCAGCTTTACAGGACATTCAAAGGGTTTTGGAGAATGATCGAGGACTATGCGGGCCCCTTTGATAGCCGTTTTCGTCGTCTTGTTGGAAGGTGCATACTGGCTACTTTCAACAGTTATCACAGCAAAGAGGTTGGCACAAACCACGGCCCCGGAACGTGGTACGGAGACCAGCTAGCATTCTTTCAGAATCAGTTCTACGCGCCGTATTTTTCGCCGCCTCGGGGTAATTTGGATTGTCCTTGGAATGACGTTATTCTACACCTCGTGATATGCCTTGTGTACGAAGCCATCGGGTTAGTCGAAATTACCCTTTTGAGTTTCGCGGTCGGGACTTAGCGCTAAACTCTAGCCAACTAGAATTTTGCGGTCACGCACCAGCCTAATCAGGATTTCGCGGTCAACTCACGGCTGACGTGTGCATAAAAAAAACTTATCACGTCATATTGCATTTTCTATCAGGCAGCAACGCATAACCACCCATAAAATGAAACTCAGGCCTAAACTGGCAACTCTAAATCATAATTCGAAGCAAGCCTTGGTTTTGAAATTTCATGCAATGTCTTTGCACCTTGCTCTGCCGTCCATTTCTGCGGAGAAAACCAATTTTCTCTCAAGCACCCGGTCTCGAGAATCCTCAGGCACTACAGATGCAGACAAGAGCTCGCACGACTTATCTCCATGTTTAACGATTGAATCTCTATCCTTTGTGGTAGATATATCTAGTTTTGAACGTCATAGAGAAGTGTACTTCATTAGACGATACTTGTAGAGGTTTGTAGCACTCCTTTGTACGTTTGAAGCGACAAATTGTATTGATGCAATGTCATTGGTCTAGAAATGGCGGGGCAACGCGACAGTTTCACGGGAAACTTGCTCAGCGAAAAGAATTGTCCGCAAACTTCGAGGCAAGAGAGCAATCCTGAGACAACGAAACTCCGAGGGATCGCGAATCGTCTAGGTCTGGGCTCCGAACACTATGACCATCACAGACTATTATTGCTTGCCATCGAACAAGAGAAAGTAGACGTCATCAAGGTTTTACTTAAGGGGCCTAGAGCGCCTATGAACGAGCATGATGCCGATGGCCGAACCCCCTTATCACGAGCGGTGGATACCGGTAATGAGGAAGTAGTCGCATGTTTGCTTGGCGCCGAAAACATCCAAGTGGATGCCGCAGACAAAGATGGATCAACGCCCTTATGGCGCGCCATGGAGAAATCAGATGGACAGGGCAAACAGACCATGGCAGCCTCCATAATCCGAAAAGCAAATATCAACGTGCCAAGCAATACGGGCCATTGTCCGTTGCTCTGGGCAATTGAGAAGGAAATCCAACAATCGAGAACGAGATCATCACGGTCGCTACAGCCATGGCAGAGCTTCTCCGCCGCGACTCCACAGGACTCTATACTTTCTCTTTTACTGAAAAGGGAAGACTTAGATGTGGAGCAGATTGAGTCTGAGGGTCGAAGCCCGTTGCTTTTGGCAGTAAAAGATGGAACCCCCGCAATTCTCAACAAACTGCTGGACACAGGCAGATTCAACGTGAATAGCCGGGATGAAAACGGGAGAACACCACTGTCATTGGCCGCAGCGGGATGTCACCAAGAGATGATCGGATCTCTGCTCAAGCAGCCTGAGATCAAAGTATGCTCCCGGGACAAAAGCGGACGAACGCCACTGATCTGGACCATTTTGAGCGGTAAATTCCATAACATGGAGATTTTTTTGGAACGGAGTGACTCGGGGATAAATGTTCCCGACGACAATGGACGAACACCGCTCTCATGGGCGGCGCAAGCAGGGACTTTGGCCGCAGTGAAATCATTGCTGGAGAGATCTGGCATCGACAGGAACAAGCAAGATGATCACGGGCGGACCCCACTGTCCTGGGCAGTGGAAAACGAGAGGCGGAATGTTGAAAAGGCAAATCCTTTTCAGCCCGGGCGGCAGGAAAATGAGCGGATTGTTGAATTGCTGGTTGAACCAAAGAATTTGTCCAGTGACAAAAACGGGAGGACACCCCTATCCTGGGCAGCTGCAAGCGCAGATTTGGCGATAGTGAAGTATCTGGTCAACTATCAAGGTGTCGACATCGAGGAGCGGGATGGAGATGGGCGAACGCCTCTGTCTTGGGGTGCAGAGCAAGGATGTCAGGAAGTAGTAGGCTACTTCCTGACTGAAACAACTGCCGACGTCGACTCGAAGGACTACGAAGGACGGACTCCGCTCTATTGGGCTACTAGCGCAGGCAATAAGGGGGCGATGCGGCGTCTTCTCGAGCGAGACACAGGTACATTGCACATGATGGCTGAGAATCGACCGGATCTGGTCAAGCTACTCCTTGACTTCGGATACGACGCCTGCAAACGCAACTCTGATGGCAAGATTCCACTTCATGACGCAGTTTCAGCAGGAAATCTCGAGTCTGTCAAACTTCTCATTTCCAAAAGCCCAGAGTCTGTTAACTGCGAGGACATCGCTGGCCGGACACCACTCAAGTTAGCTGTCGCTAGAAGCCCTCAAATTGTCAAGACACTTGTCGAAAGTTTGGCAAAAGTCGATGAAATTGAGCCAAGTGAGTGGTTCAATGGGAAGGAACAGGGCCAAACTGGAATTGTTTGTCTGTCGAAGCAAAGCCAACGGCAGTCTCTGCATTTCACATCTAGCAACAAATTTGCGGAAGAACTCGCAGAGCACTCATCGGCTTTTGAGCCAAGAATGCGTCTATTGTAAGCCAGTGGCCACTTTCTACTCTAACTCATATGGACGAGGCTGACGTTTGGGGGAAACAGTCTATGCAAGGATTCGCCCCCGGCGTGGAGGCATGAGGACTTCCTCGGCTTCAAAATACCCCGAACAGATGACAACCTCCTCTTCGATCTAAAACCAGGAAGGCCTCCCAACAGCTCCTTTCAGAAGGTTTGCTTCTATCTAGCAACTTCGTTTCCCACTTGCCCCATGTCGTGGTGTTTGAAACAATCAGAATTACCAGACATGCGAGAACTCATCATCTCATGGGCCATTATTCAACATCCTACCAGGAGCATCGGCTCAACATCTAGGCCAACCGATTTTCTCAGTACACTTCAGAGCAGCAGCATTCCTGACGATGGAGCTCAGTTTTGCATTCAGTTCATTAATGAGCTTGAAGGCAGGTGGGCCAGGCTACTAAAGGGAGTTGAGAATCATTTGCGCAACCATGTAAGCTTTCTGCACTCTTTCTCAGCTGGTGAGCTTCGCAATCAGCCTCTTCATTTACTTCCATTCACGTGGCTCACATAATTCTCATACTGTAGCGGCTGGTTGATTTCGGCAATGCACCAAATGCCTTTGCTCCCTTCGATGAATCGAACGATTTCAGACGGAGCGAAAATCTCATCCAGGAGCTTCAAAGAGACCTTTCAAATCTAGCCAACCTCAGAGACATTCTCAACAATCATATCCAGCAAGCTCTGGCTTTCATTAACAAATACTGCCACCTTTACAACGACGGAAAAGGTGAAAAACAGGCCCAGGATACAATCGCGCAGCTTGAGCTGCGAGGAACCAGTGATCTTGACAGATCAGAGCAGATGTTAAGAGATCTTTTAACTTTTGTACTGTACGGCGGCATGTTTTGTGGCTCACAACACTAATGAGTTGCCAGGAGTTTGCGCGAGTATCCGTCGCTGAAGCACGCCGATCCGCCGCTGTTGCGAATAGCATGAAACGTCTTACCTGGATAACTGTACAGTGACTATCTCCCGCCTGCAGTACTTTTCGCTGATTGTTTTAGTTTATCTTTCTTCCGGTGATGTGCGCTTCTGTACGCGGCGACCTTCCCTTTAGCAGAGCTTTTTTTTCTTTTAAAGTGTTCGCGGTCAACTAATCAGACCATCTCTATTTTAGAGTCTCTTTGGAATGAATGTTGACATTTTGAAAGACAACCCTGACTGGAAATGGTTTGCTCTGACGGGAGGAGTGATGGTAACCCTGACGATGTGTATTTGGCTCCTGTTTGAGCGCAATCCGGTATGTGAACCTTCTGCAACCTGTCAGAGTTGATCTGGATGCCTAACACAAGCATAGATGATTGAACTTTGGATTAAGAGACGCGTAGGGTTGAAGCGGTAAATTATTTCTCTAGATCTTTGTAGTGTGGCGTATCTTTCGCTGTGTAACTAAGTTATTATGATAAGCTCGACGATATCCTGAGGTACTACGCCGCCCTGGCCTTCCACCCTGCCTTTGGTTGTAATGTCGTCGAGCGTGAGTGGGATACTCGACATGAATGGGTCCGAAACGTGAAGAAGATGGTTAAACGGGTGTGGAACGACTCCTAATCAAAACTTGAAATTCCTCACATGAGTGGTGAGCCCGTTTCGAAGAGGAGGAAAACGCTCCATAATGAGTTCAGCCAGTTCAAGGAAGATAAGCGACAGAAAGCCTTGATATCGCCGTCAGTCAGCTTGTTAGCAGACAAGTACGAGTGCTGGCTGCTGAGTACTTCAGAGGCTGACAGTGAGATAACTGACCCTACCAAGTATTCAAGTCGGGAACGCGCCCCATTCCCGCTTCTGCGCCAATCACCTATCCCCAACCATCCTTGTCTTCTACCACCTCGGGAACGGGGCCCATTCCCAAAATCTATCTCATTTCCCAAATTGTTAGGGATCATTTGGGAATGGGGCCCGTTTTCCTTAGCGAGACTAATCTAGCTAATCATCATTCTGTTCAAGTCCAGAGTAGGCATAGGAGTCATCGCGGCAGTTAGGTAGACCCCGCAAGGGAGCAAGGGGTCCTTACCTATGCCCTCCCCCCCCTTTTCTCTATATAGGAGTTTAAGTCAAAGAGAGAAGAAAGCCCTCCGTCCTAATCCGCCTAATATCTATTAGCAATCCATCCTTTCACCCTCTTCGCCCAAGTAAACAATGATTGAGCAGCTCGACCGCCTCGGACTTTACCTCAATCAGCCGGAGCCAGCGATCCTATGCATTCAATGCAAGTTCGCCATCAAGGCCGATGGAGACCGTGTCTCGCGACACCTCGGAGAGCGGCATGGCATCTCCAAACTGGCTCGTAAAGGGCTTGGCCCATTCATCCGATCCCTTCGCCTCCCAGACCCAGGGACACTGCCGGTGCGGCCGGATGGCTCTTCACCCCACCCTCACCTCCGCATCCAGCAGGGCGCCGCCTGCAGGCATTGCGGGCTCCGATCGACTAGCCTCGAGCTTCTCTCTCGGCACTTAATGAAAGTCCACCCCCAGGATATCCAGCAGAGTAGAGGACGTAGCTTCCCTGAGAGTCACTGGCTGCAGGACAATATCATAGACCGACTTAGCCTCTAGACCTAGACTGTGAGCAACCCTGGGCGTTCCTGGACGGTTCATCTACACGGCGGGCAGCCCCAGGGACCATACACGCCTACCACCATACACCAGGCGCCAGAAGCTATACAAATCTTCGCCAAGGAACTCTATGCCAGAGAGCAGCAATATCTCTCCCAACAAGCAGGGGGTAGTCTGCCGCAACCCACCGGCCGAACGACAAGCGCAACCGAACCGGCCCTTATAGCGAACTGGATGCGGCGGACAGGCTGGGAGGAGGCTTTCCGCAATACGCGACGAGACCTAATCGTCGCGATGGCTCAGTGCCCTCTCAAAGATAACCCAGGGCCCCTATGGCTTGCCAATTATAAGGACGAGGCTCTAGTCAGCAGTCGGGAGGATGAACACAAGCTGGCCCGGATGATGGCCACCCTTGACCGTCTATTCGAACGCTCTAACGATACCATTAAGCACACCGACATTTCCCTCCGGCGATGGCTTCGCGGCATATATCCTGACTGACCCTATAAACGCCCATTTGAGCTAGTTATTAGGCCTGGTACAGAACGAAGATATCGCCAACTGCTTAAAAAGTGTCTATGCTTCTGGTTTCGACTCTGGCGTCTACCCCCGACACTGACCAGGCGTCTATGTCAACGAACGCTCTCTAAGCCTCAGAGGATGGCATTGGAGACCTTATGGGATGATCCTGCATGGGAGCAATACGACAGTTTCGAGAATATAACCCTACTTGACGATGAAGAAGAGGAAGAGGAAGAGGAAGAGGAAGAGGAAGAGGAGGAGGAGGGAAATAATAGCAAGGACGAAGACCCCAATGCATATTTTACACAACCACTACCGCCACCACCACCGCAAGACCCCAAGGCCGACCTAGTCTTATAATTTTGCCTATTTATAGCGACTGAGGATTTTACAGATAGAAACTCAAAGTCAATAATGCTTATTTACTTCAGCGCCACATGCGGACTTATATCGCCTATAGGTGCCGACTTTCTCCGCCCAGCTCAATTTACTAGCATCCTCTCCGGCCTTATCTATTATACTCGGCTTCTTATCATAGAATCCGTGCTGCCTAGATTCTTATATGACTATATTGGTCTATTATAAAGGCCCTAGTATGGGCAACTAGATATATTAAATAATATCCGTAAGAATAAGATGTATAACAGGACGCTATCGCCACTCAGGGAGTTTATCAGTCTTGCCGCCTACGGCTAATCCCTACGTCGATTAGAGGGCCTAATAATCTAGTTCGAATGGAGCGATGATGGTGAGGAGATATCATAGGATAGGTACTTCTGAGTTACTATGGATAGGTTTTAGACCCTAACCTATAGCGCAATCCAGGCAGTAACTCGCCAGTGCGAGCAGTTAATATATAACTAGGTGCCCCTAAACCGCGATCTTAAAACACTACGCGACTAATTATTAACGGCTATAGCTAGGTATTCCTTTGTCTCTGACCTAGCCAATGGGATAGCGAGCGCTTATTTAGAGCTCCTTATAAAGGCCTATCTCTCGCCTATTAACTGACTTACTCTAGTTAGGGAAAATAAACGCAGTTCCTAGGATAAGAAAGCAATATATAGCTATATTAATATATATAATAATCTCCTCTAAATAATCCTACTATTATGCTACTTATTATTAGGATAATATATACGGGCAATAAAGCTTTTAACCATTCGATATAGCAATACAGCTTCATAGCTCCATGGCATCTACCTATATAGTAGGTGGCTTTATCTAATCACGAGGCATTATAAGACCCAAATATCTACTAATAACAAATTTTATATTATTTATTTCCTACCTAATCTAATTATAGATATTATGTATAGATATCTCGTCTATATTTAGCCGTTAACATATATGCTTCTGCGAGTCTATTTCGCGAGCCATGCTACTACTCCATTGCTATTTGCTCCTACTAGACCGAAGTCCGCATGGACCACCTCGGTATTAATAAGAGAGCTTTAGCGGCTTAGCTAAGCCACCCCTAGCATTTCCATCGGCATTAGAGTCCAGCTATATCGGCAGCTCTCTATAGCTATTACCGAGAGGCATATTCGGGATATTTCAGAAAGTTTCAACCGATATAGCAGCCATGCCGCCTACGGGGACGCAGATGCAGCGTATGCGTGGCAGAGCAGCCATATGCAACTACAGAGGTCAATCACATATAGGCTCGATAGTGCGTTTCCAAATCAGCTCTAACCCGCTCTCCTATAGTTATATCTACGTATCTCGAAAAGGTGGCATAAGTTCCTGCAGCTAGGGGATAGATGCAATGGCGATGCCATCGTCTTAGATGAGATAAATACTACGGACCGGCGAGCAATTAACCTAAGAAGGCGCCTACGCTCCGTAGATTCCACTAAAGCACTTAGAATTGCTTCAAAGCGCAATAGAGTGGCCAATTCCTCCGGAAGCTACGCCGACTCAGTCAATATTGGCCCATCCCTTAGCCCGAGTATGGCTACATAGGAAGCTACTAACCAAATAGAACCGGCATATGATAGTACCTCGAGTCAATGGCCGCGGTCTGACCAGGGTTTGACTACAGGTCTAGGCCTAGCACTCGATGTAGACTACTAGGTTGAGGCCATGGCCGACGAACTGCTTCACTACCCAGCGTACCGATGTCTAGTCTGCAAGACTCATGGCTATACTGTGTCAAACCTCGATAGCCACTTAAAGACTCAGCATGCCCATATCGGTGCTAAGACCCGGCGTGTCATCTTAGCTCATTACGCTAGGCTCGAACTACAGGGACTATCCAAGGATGATTTCCCATATAACCCACTGAACCCGATCCCAGCCATTGAGGGCCTACCTCTACACACCGGCTTCGCATGTACGCAATGTGGATTCCTAAGTAGAAGCTGGAAGTGCCTGAAGGTACATCACAATCAGGTTCACGGAACGAAGGAGATAGGACACCGCTTAGGGCTCTGGTCTAGCGTCCACATACAGACCTTCTTCACCACTCCCCGGTCGGCTATCTATTACTTCTGCGTCACGGCCTCATCTGAGGATGGGGGCTGATAGGCCGCTGCAGGAGAAGACCAGCATGGATCGCTACCTGGTATATGTGAAGCGGTTCTTATGCTATTGCCTCAACGTGCTGTCGCTGGAGGAGGATGCGCTGTTTGCCGAACACGGCTTTCGCTTCACGCATGCACAGAGGGCCAGCCTCGAGCTGCTCTGGGCGCATCTGCAGGACGAGGAACAGTCGGGCGAGGGGCTGCAGGAAGAGATATTGCAGATTCTGACAGACTTCTGGATTCTATGTGTTGTATCTCTTTGAGTGCGCGAAGACTCCCAACGCGTACCGGACAGGGGTTTGGTCCAATCAAAATGGAGCTTACGAGAGGTACTTCTTTCCCACCTAAATTCTATGGTGATATAAGTCAAAGCAGTACGATGAGTTATATAGTGCAACATTGCAAAGCTCACAGCCGTACCTTGATTTGGGCACCTTCCTTTTCCCCCTGTTCCCATCAATCTCCCCCAAAGCCTTCTCTTTTGCTTGTGACCTCACAACACCACAGCGATGGCCCTGACAGGCGTGACAGGCAGAGTGCTTAGTGCGGCCTCGATAGCTGAGCTTATGGCCCGGGTGATTGAGGTCTTCGTTGCCGGCCCTGTATCTCTTCCTTCCATGAAAATCGGGACTGAAGGTCGTGATGAGGGCATCTACAAGGCAGCCTCGCCACGCCTCTTGCGACTTATATCTCTTCCAACTTGGGCTGCCGTGAAGTTGAAGAAGATAGCTGTTGATGAGGGCAATGCCAAATAAGAAGGTCCAGGCTAGAGCCTGCCAAGGGCCCCGACGAACGCGGTGATCATAGCCTAGCGATGCCCTCAGTTGGTCTCCTCGGTCCGCATGATTCATTTCGTCGTTATAAGTAGCAGCAACAGAAGGAATCTCGAATTGCTTCACAGCTTCCTCACCAAAAAAACGCTGTATCGGCCGTGCCCGGGCTTCCATTGTATTTGGCCTCTTCCTCTTCCGGTTAACGCGTTCATCGCCCTTGAATACAGAAGTCAGGAAGAGCACGAGGGCGTTATCCTTCCACGCGATTTGGTTGACCTGCCAAGCCAAGGGACAAATTAGTAAGGGAAATACAGCCAAATCTGTCTGAATTCCTTGCCTTGTGATCAACTGTTGGGGCCATTCGAAGCTCGCCAAACCGAAGAAGGTTACGGCCGGCAGTATCATCGACCTTGAGCTGTACGAAGGGCTTGAAGATACCACAGTTGCGGCGGGCTGTGCCTGTGGCCCCGTGACCTAGCCGTCGAAGATGTGTGAAGAGATTCGCCGATGAGAAGAGGTTATCGATGAAGACGTGATATCTGGCTTTTGGCAGCTTATTGACTAGGGCAATGGCCACGCTTTGAGTCGGATTGAGAGGCGTATATAGGTCCTTTCGTCTCTGAATGCGTAGTTGACGAGAAAACTGACTCTTCTTCCTTGGCTGCCGGCGCGGCTTCTTGGGGAGACCAACAGGTCCGTATCTCTTCTTCGGCTGGTGCCAAATCCACCGTAGGAAGAAGCCCTTCTGGGCCACAACCCAGGTCTTAAAGCCGAGGGGCGTGGGTTTATTTGGGACCTTCGTTGTCTCATATGACCTCCCTGTGAAGCGGGTCATACACTCATCTACAGCGATATTCGTGCCCGGGCTCCATAGCTCGAGAGACGTCGCTTGTAGGTGCTCAGACCAGTCATCCACGGCCTTGAAGACCTTCGGAAGGCCTGTATCCGCGAGGTTGAACGGGTTGAAGACTCGTAGGTGCCGTTGAAGAAGCTGGAACCTGTCGAACGTCATATATCGAATAATCGAGTGGTCAGGGCCTTGATGCCCCCGATGAGAAGTCTCCCAATGGGCGCGGAGCCTTGGTTCCTTGTGAATTCCTATGTAAATCAGGATGGCAAGCCATACGTATACCTCGGCGACGGAGGTGTCATACCAGCCAGACCCGGCAGTGGAAGGCTTAGAAGGTATCCACACAAGGCGCCCAAGCCCGCTCCCGCCTCGATGCCCGAGCAATCAGTTGCCATGACACCAGATCGGCCTCGTACTGAGACTCCGGAAGTGACACAACCGCTGGGGAGAGCACTTGGCTTGCAAAGGCTGCAGGCCATGGACATTGGCGACAGGTTAGAAGATATCGAGCACAGCGGTGAGTTTGGGGGAAATTCCATGTCTCGCGGCCGCATGGACGACGACGACGACGACGACGACGATGACGATGACGATGACGATGACGATGATCAAGATGCGCTCATCCGCAAGCGGGATCGGGGGATGAGGAATCAACGACAACCGGTCAAGTCCAGGGATGATGGGGATTGGTTAAGTGGGAGCTAATGAAGCAAGCTGAACGAGGCTGGGAGGGACCTACGGTGACGGTAATTTTCGAGCACGCCGCAGGGGCAAGGTCTGAGGAGGGAATGAAGGCCCGTTCCGTGAACGCGCTGTAGTTCATCGATTTCTGTTCCATTCAGCGAACCTTCACTATACCACAAGAGCACTTCTATCGAAAATGGTAACCTCGAACAGGTGAAGGGCAGCGAATAAGACTGGGTCGACCGTGAGACCGGATTTGAAGTAAGTGCTCCGCGCAAACCTGCCACCGTCGCCCCTGGAGTTGTAGATGGCGTGATTGTTATCCATAGAAACCTTGTTGTCGTCACGCTTGGCGTTCTTAGTGCCTAGTTTATCTTCTAGGTTAAGCGGGAATTTCAGACCAAAGCCTCCAAAGTCCAACTTGACGCAGGTGCTGAGCTTTCCGTCAACATACGGTGCGCTGTGCCCGCTGGCACCCCTATCGGTGTCGTTGAAGAATGCGAGCATGGAGTTGACTTTACCCTGCAGCTGGAAAGTCATTCTAGTGTTTCCGGACGGGTTCACCATGTGCCTCTCGGGTGTGGTGGGCTTGACTTTGATGTAGGCTGGGTTACCCCTATTGGCGTTGTTAAAGTTAACCTTGCCGAAGCTTTCGGTGGAAGAGGCTAGCTTACATTTTCTCTCTACGTTGAGCCAGCTGTTGGCTTGTTCACCTTTGAACACGTTGTCCATTGAGGCCGGTGTTTTCCTACTAGACCCCATTCATATTTGCACAAGAGCGAGCAGACAGACTGTGCCATGGGGCTAACGACTTAAAATCATGGAGAAGCTATAGGTGTCTTCGGTTCTGAATTTACCGTTAACACGGGCTCCAAAGCCAAGTTCGTGGTCCCACTGCGTCCCGAAGAGGGGAGTCTCAACTTCGTCAAGGTACTTTCACCTACGCTCTTGTGCATTTCGGCATTTTGTACACGTCTCGTCAATCGGTCCAGCGCTCAACTAGGAATCCCTGCGGCGCAAAGAATCACCCGATTGGATGCCCGGAGAGTCGACAGTGGTGTTAGGGTAGCCCCCGGCCCCGGAGTAGTCGATGCAGACCTTACCTTGTGTTTCCCCGGATTGCCGTTGTGTGCGGTGCAAGTTCATATCGAAGGCGAAGTCAAGGACCTCTGACGCAGCAGCTCTGGGTAGGTCAACGGATGGCACGCCTTGATCTGCAAAAGGTTCTAGGAAAAGCAGACTGGGCGGAGGCTGATTGATAAGTTGTCGACTTTCGGATTCTTTCAGGAAATAACTCGGGCAAGGGGTTGGGAGCGCACTGTTCAAGTATATGTCAGCAAGATTGGCCAGGAAACAGAATTCGATATGTTCCATTAATACTGTATGACTGGGCATCCCAACAGCGGTGTCCTTAACACCCTGCTCCATGACCCAGAGGCGATCTTGACGTCCTTGCGTAGATACACAACTCTGACTGTACGGGTGTCGTTCTTGGACTGGTCAAGCACGTTCGGAGGGCAGTCAAGGAAGGCCAGAGGCTCAGGCTCGTCCTCACGCTTCTTGAGCGACATAACCGCTGCGAGTCACAGGTGACGAGGACGAAACTGAAAACCGGTCTAATTGGGACTACTCTCGTCGGCATTGGCATCGCTGCCAAGGTTGGTGTGAGCGTAGCTGGTCTCTGCATCCTTAGGGGGGAACATTTCAGCGGGGACGAACCGCTCGTGGTCGACCAGTGAGAAAGGAGCTTTGGTGTCCCCAGTATGCTCGTCCTTGGATATACTGTACATAGCCCTCAGAACTTCGAGATTGAGGGTACCGAGATCGGTATCCCAGATCATCAAACTATGAAGACCCATTTTGCTGGGATAGTCGATCCTCATCTAGTATGACTCGGCGTCGTAGAATCTAAGAATAGAGAGAAAATGAGCGAACATGAAGCATCTGTTTCGCCCATTCTTGAACTCACAAGATCCGGCAGTGGCCGCTGTAGCCCATGTACGGTATCGGGCAGCGGCAGCCTCGTCCGAATGCCGGCAGGAAGATCTGCTGGTTTCGTCCAGTATTCCATGATCTCTATTGGTCAGGAAGTGGTGACAGATACGGTTCGTTTCGTCAATGGAGTGGCCCCATGGTTACTTAGCGACATATGAGAGAATTTCAGCCGTAGCATAGCAGCGACCGGACTAACCAGTACCTTTGAAGCCACAGCCGGGTTTCCAGCACAAGGGGTCTTCGCACTCAAAGCATTGATTACAGAAGCCAAGCCGAGTACGATGCCAGAAGGCTCAACGCCAACGCGTTAGAACTGCAAGAGGTTTGCGTGTCGATCAAAAGTGCCAGATAGATACTAAGTGTTCCAGTGACACTTACCAGGTCCAAAGCACAGTCGATTTCAGGCAGGTTAGTACGCGACAAAACTTGCTTTCCTGCAGTGTTCTTACTGTCCCTGTGCAAGTCATGGGACATAAGGTTAATCCAATCGACATGGGCCTCGATGCCCTTAACGTCGAAATGGCGAAGGTACCAGTAAAGAGGGTGCATTAAGAGTGACAATGGATTCGCCACCGCTCGCGTTAATGGACGCTCACAGCCCTTTCATTTGAGCCACGTACTTCTTATCAGCCCAGTCTTAGTCGTCGCAGCCGGCAGCTATGGGATATTCCCAGTCTGAGACAATGTCGGTAACCTTCCTGCAGGAGATCCCTATAGGGTTAATCCAGGCCTCGGAGACGTCATGCTTTTCAAGCACAGTTAGAGTGGGGGAGGGGGGAATCCTGTGACAAGACCGTCAGGGGCTGAGATGGGCGGAAATCCAGGCGGACAAACTTTTCTCTCAATCTGTACTGTTCTTGTAGATCATTGTAGGTATCTTGATCACTTTCACGTCCCGTCCGAAGTAGGTACTTTCCCGAGAGTGCGTAGGCTTGCCAGCCTCGCTGTCTAATTATTGTGTCCGCCAAACAATCGTTGTCTGATAAGCATGCCCAAACTCGACGTGCGGCGCATTTCTGGAAGCGAAATGGGGTGTAAAAATCTAAGGGCTGTGGTTGGAGCAGAAGTGGGTGCGGCGCATTTCAACTCTGCATGCTTGAGTGGGTGCCCAAGCCTCACTCACGCCGTATGATATAGGAAATGCGCTGTTCTTCCACTGTGCATGCTTTAGTAGGCAAAGTCTTCGCCGAATAGTTGTTAAGGCTAGTGGCTGGTTCGTCCTGGATCACGGATAATTTCTCTATGCATGTAGGTAAGCCATCGCCCCAGATTGTGAACAATAAGTCCAGTCCCCCTCGCGTCACACATAGCTAAGAGCTGGTGATCTTATTTTCAATGCAGTAGCTCAGAGTGGTGAAATTTTGGATGTTGGCTCGTGAGCATATCACTCGTATCGAGCTATTTTCTTCGTGCTCGGTCGACTTGTGATAATGTGGTATCGCTGATAGATTGTCATGGCCTGGGCGTCAAAGACTTGTAACATAGAAAGCGGGTGGTGAATGACCTTTTCTCCTCGCTGCGCGCACTGGGCCCTCGAATGAATTACTGTCGACAAGCGCAGGGAGGGATGAAAGGGGAAAGAGAGAGGAGGACACCCCAGCACCTGGTCCATGACCTGTCCAGCATCTAGGCTGTGACTCGGAACTTCTCCCCGGTAACCGGGACCCACAACTCTCTTCGTAAGCGCTTGAACAAACCCACCCACACCACAGCTTTGAGAAGGTAGGTGTGGGGGTAACCTTATGAATTCTCGTCAGTCGTCGCTTCGAGCACACCTGAGGGGCGCCCCCCTTTTCAGGGATTTGTGCTGTGATGGAATAGTCATACCTCATTATGGAGTGGGAACTGATGTCATCCGGGGTTAAATAATGTTTCAGGTAGTTCTGGGTTAGGTCTCTCGTATCCGTTGGTTCCAGCAGTCTTTGAAGCTAGATGCGGCAGTGTATGGCTGACCTAACGCGCACGAATTGGTGACGCCGCTAGCGTACCGTTGTGTTGGGATTGGTGTGGTAGCGGCTGTCCAGTAACATCAGCAGCTTATATGGGCCTCGGTCAAGTTTTGCAAAGGTTCCGCATTTTAAACCACTCCGTGATAATCGGCAGATTGCATCGGGCCTACTATCCCGATCTGTAGCTAGCTGTGCGGGTTCCTTCCTGATCCGCCAATGCTCCGGATCACGTTCCCCTCCACCCCAGAATCATCAAGCCAAGCCAACAATGGCTCGTCGGGCTGCCTCACTTGCCAAGCCGAGAGCGTCGGGAGTGGGCAAAGTGCAATTCTGGTACCGCAGAACCTTCGCCCGGCTTAGCAAGGTTCAGGGCACCAACTGTCGAGTAAAACAAACGGAACAATTCTAGTCTCTCGTACAAGCGGGCGAGTGCGCCATGGCCAAAGATGAAGCACAGGCGCCGACGTGACGAGAGCGGAGACATAGTTTCCTTTCGTCCGACTCAACGATTACGTGCGATGATATTGTCACTGCTACGTTCCGTTGGTCCCCCCCTGCTCGTCGGTTGGCGAAGACGACATCGTTGGTGATTGGCGGGTCTGTGTGTGATTTCTCATGCGACAGGCAGCCAGTAACAACATTCCCTGTTGACCAGCTAAAGAGTGTGAAATTGACTTTCGCGCCCACTGAACGGAGTCACCATGAGATTTCGAAAATACTTAATCAATAGCTTTTGGTTGAGTAGATAAGAAAAGCGCCCCAGCAGCCAGGCTCAAAAGTCTCCCATTCCAGGCCAAAATCTTCTTCTGTTCACTTTACCTCTCCCAGTTTTCATGATGTGTTACTTCGACCAGGTTGTCTGGGCATGCGGCAATTGGAAGTGGGGCAGGTTTCGTCAGCAATGCAACAAAGAGTACCGCATTGGAGAGACCTGCGGATTGAAGCTCGTGTATGAGCGGCAGGACGAAGCAAAAAAATGCAAAGTATGCGATCAAGTAACGAAGAAGGAGAATCGGATTGCAAAGACAACCGAAAGAATGGCTCGGCTTCGTGAATGGCAGCATTTGGCCAGCCTTGAAAGATGTGAGGAAGAGGTGGCTTCCCTGAAGGATGCAATTTTGAGACTGCGCAAGCAACACAGCACAGACATGTGTGGAGGAGCCGCCTTCCGCTTCGAGTCCGGAAGTCCATTCGAGCCCCACGCCAGCATTGGCGGTCCGTTCTCTTGCCCGCCTATTCCCGTCAGCCTTACTGAAAGGCAAGATGACCTACCATCAACTATGCTCTTCGAAATCTACGCAACCATGCGTCAGACGCGGCCTAAAGACAACAACACCAACAACAAACATCTATCACGTCTTTCAAAGAACTCAGCGGGAGTCCAAAAGCACGGGAAAATTTTGGCCTAAAGGTCCTTGTCAGTCAATGGTTAGCTCAACTCACGGCACAGCCGTTGGTAATGGCATTTTCCCCAGTCCATGGAGAGGAGGAGAGCGAAGAACTGTAACGGACCCAGGGTCAAGGCTGGAGAGGCCGATAGTGTGTCTTGTTTAGCGAATACGGCACTGTTATAGTTTTAATTAGTGTTGTTTGTATTGCGTAGCTGTGCTGGGTGAAGATGTTTTCTTTTTTTGAACTTGATTATATTGTTATTATTGATATAAGAGCTCTTCCCAAGTTTATATCTCTGAATGATTCCATCTAGGACTTTGAACTCTAAATCTAGGACTTTCAGACTACTAGTCTGAATCCTGAAAGGAAGGGGGATCCTCGGATTTCCAACAATTAGTGGCAAGAAATGTACCTTACATCGCTCGCGATCTATATGGCCTTTGGATTGCTGCTCAGTTGTGCTTCAACAAGTATCAAGTTAGTGTTTGATTAGATTGGGGTGGTAGGATGATGGCTTAGCTAAGATCGCAGGCAACAATAGTCAATCATTAACCAACCTTTGTCCAACAGCCAAACCGTTGCATAGGAGGACAATGCATTCGTCCCTGCATTGCCGGTGGCAGCGAACGCATTGCGACCTTCAGGTGAAGCGCCAGGCCTTCTGCCCGTCTGCAGGGGCCACACTAACATTTATCAGCAAAGGAACGGAGATGACAGCTCTTGTTATGGTAATCCGCTTCTTTGGGTGAAGACAGAGCCTGCGGCTATGGCTCCGACTCTAGCGTCAACTCGCTGATGTATTTGAATGGCGACGATGCCAAGGCCATCTAAGGCTCCAAGCGATCGGTTTCGTGCCCCAATTGCCTAGATGAGCCGTGACCATCTACGCAGACATAGCTCGGACGCAACCAACGATCCAACCGAGCAACGTCAGGACGCTATCATCAATGCGCACAACACCATCCTCGTTCACCGACAGCTTGTACTGTACCATCCATATCTCTAGAGGGAGAGGTGAGGACGGTAGCAAGGCACAGGTTGGGGGGAGTCTGATAGGCAATTGAGGAGGAGATGAGGATCAGGGAAGGCCGATCGACTGGAAGGTGCTCAGTAGTAGTCAAAGACGCCAGGAACACAGACCCTGTGAGGAGTAACATCGATTCGATGGGAGATCCTACTGCGTTCGTTGACAACTGCTTTTGTTAGGTAATGGGAATCCGTGATTCCAAGAATATAACAACCATGTCGCCAGACAGCAGTCCAAGCGGTCTCATGCCGGCATAGCCTACCTCAGATTCACTGCGACTTCGCCCCTAGCCATCGCGACTCTAGGAGCAAAGTCGTGAAAAAACACATAGTAACAGAAAAGACGCTAATGAAATCAGGGAGCAGAGACCACAAGATTTCCGCAGAGAAAATAGTCAAAAGTAGTATGCATCAAAGGTAAGATTGTAACCATATCGTATAACTATATATTTCTACAACCTTAGAATCCCCTTATACGTTATATATATATTTTCTCGGAATGCTAAACCAACAACAGACCACACTATCCAGCATATCATCGGCACAGACGGCGCATCGTATGGAGCCTGTTAACTGTCAGCGGGATGACCAGGCGCGGCTTGGAATCAGTGGCCGCAAGACAAGCCTGTGACCAGGATGGCTATGTTAGGGCCATGGGCGTGCGTGGTCACGGTCAGATGGAGGGCGTTACTGCATCCCCCATCGAGCCGAGCCTAGGTAGGAAGAAGAGGTGATAAAGGAAAAGAAAGGAAGAGAAGACAAGAGAGGGAGGGGACGCAGGTGCGTCTCAAGTCCGTCTCGTCTAGTAGCGAGGGCAGATCTTATCAAAGAAGACGCCTGATTTGGACAGCTTGACGAACTTGGTGAAGTCTTTTCCTATTGCGAGGTGTATTACTGCATTCGGTGAGGGTACCGGTCTCATTCGATGACGCGGCAGCACCTTTCTGCAATAGAAGATGTGATCCGGTGATTGCGTCGGTCGCACGAGCAGACCAGCCGTGCTTCACTGTGGTTGAATCTCTCATAATATGCGGCGAAGTCCCCATGAAGGGATCTCGCTGCGAGTAGATGGTGCAAGACTGCGCGCGGAAGCGAAAGCTCCGGCGGGCAGGCTATGATCGCCTTAAGATTGAATCTCTTATGCTGCTCTGGGGAGGTGATAGACCACCATGTCTCGAATGCTTCTTTGGTTTCTGCCTCGCGATTCTTCTCAGGTACGCCAGCGTTGGTCGAGCGCCTTCGGGCTCGGGCAGTGAGGATGCTGCTTTTGCCAGTTTATCGGCTCGTTCGTTGCCGAGAATGTTGGTGTGGCCGGGAACCCAACGCACCTTGGTAGCGCCATGGGATGCTGCTAAGGCTTGGAACTCGAGGAAACTTCTTGGGAGGAGTCTAACGGTGTGCCCCAGGCAGCACGTGGCCGCAGCCAGGTTGTCTAAGCAGATTATGATCTCTTGTACTGGTGATTCTTGGAGATTCAAAGCTGCCTTCAAGCCCTCTAATGCTCCTGTGGCCTCGGCATCAAAGACCTCTGCCGGCCTGATCCGTCAAGGATCGAAAGTCTGTTCTAGTGGACAATGAAGCCGTAGCCGGCTACTCCCTCTTTTTTTGACCGTAAAGCCTAAATGCCGTAAGTAACGTCACGCCCCCTAAGACCGTGTGCACCCCACGACCGCCACGTCCGCGGGGCCTCACTTTCAATCTCTCCACCAAGTGTAATTCCATGATTTCTCAATGAAAATAAATACAATTTTAATTATGAAAGCTGGAATACATCCTCCATTTCCTCTCCATTATACTGCGCAATTTCCATCGCATCATTAATAATATTGGGTGCGTGAGAGCGCTCATAAGCCTCGGCGGCATCTTCGGCATGAGCGCTCGCGTACGCAATTTCCTCAATCCGAGCAAATCGCTCGTTGGGATCCTTCTCAACAGTCTTCCGGCCTGTATGCCTCTGCGACGATAGCTTCAGTCGTAGGCGCTCGTTTTCCTTCCTTAGAAGAACGTTCTGGCTGATAAACTGGTCTGTCATCTTGAGCACCTTCAGCTCGGTCATACGGGAACTGCGACCATCGCGATTTTGGTCACTTCTGCCCCGTTTTAGTAGGGAAGATACTTCTCGCGCGTTCCTTGGTGTTTGCCAAAGGTCGTCTGATAGTTGGTTTTCTTGCGGGGGCGTTTTTGGAGGAGGAAATTCTGGGACTAGACGGTCAGCCTTGATGAGCTCCGGCAACACCCTGTCAACATTACAGGGAATAATGCCAGCGCCATGAAAACCGGCTCGGATGTTCTTTGATATAAAAGCTTTATCCGATGCTATTTTATATGCTTGTATGAAGCGTTTTTTTTTTTTTTTTTTTTGGATAGGAGACCGGGCTTCGAGGTCCGCAAATTTTGCTGTCTCTTGGCGAAAGTATGTCTTCAGTGGACTAAAAATGCCCACATCGAGAGGTTGAGTGAGATGTGAAGAGTGAGGGGGGTAAGTAAATAAGCTGGACTTTGCTCAGCCAAGCCAGGAACATGAAAGGGATAGTAACATGGGAGCTGTGGCCGTCTAGGATAAGAATCCTCCACCGGCCGTTTCCTGGATCGGTCTCGGGCAAGAAGACATCAATAAACCAGCTCTCAAAGATCCGAGTATTTGACCAACCAGTCTCCGTACAGTCGTAATGCCAGTCAGGGATATCATCCTTATTAAACCACTGTCCCTGAAGCGTTTTCCCTGTGAAGACGACCACCGGCGTGAGCCGCCTTCCTGCCGCACTGGCGGACTCCAAAATCGATACCCAGGTATGAGAATCACTCTCTTCTACATAAGAATATCTTGGTACGGTCTTGAAAGAGAGATACAGACACGTTAATATATAAGAAACACTTATAGTTAATTCCGAGTCACCTATCGAGATACTGAACTACGCAAAGTTCAAATAAGTATCTCGGTCTGAGATTGAAACCTGCCAATCCATTAAGCCATGAACGTAACATTCCCCACGAAGTATGTGCTTTTCCAGCTCTATATGGACAACAAATGGTGTCCTCAACCCATGGATCAAGTATATCGACGCACCAGGCGAAACATGAGTCGAGCCTAATCCTAGCCGTCCGCCTTTCGTGACGAACAAAGTCCTATTCCGGCATACCTCTTCGGCGAGGTATCCAAAACGCGAAGAGCCGTCAGAAATATCATAGGAGTCCTCGGTACTGTTGGGTACCGTATCGTCCAAGTTCCTTTTTTCCCAGTGGCTATATATGCGGAACACTTCCTCGGGTTGAACGTTCAACGCTCCACGATCTGTGGGTGTCACTCTCGCCTCTATGACAAGCGTCGAGGCAAACATGGACTCAAAGCCATCGTCCTCTATGCTGTCCCTTGCCAAATTGAACCAGATCCCAAAGATATCATGTTCGCTGATCTGAAGTCTCCTGCAGAGAGAGGCGTAGTAAGGAGGACCACACACGGCTATCTCATCTACCAATAGAGCACGAACCCGCAAGGTCTGGGAACTTTCATCGAGGTAGTAGTCAGTACTTGATACTATCGCTGAAAATTGAGCCTAGATATTTTCTCCGGGATATGACAAGAGTGCGAGAGGTCGCGACTGTACGCGCCAATCTGGCACCCACGAGGGTATGTCATCTGCAGGAGGACCGGGTGTTAGGATGGTTGTATCGTATGCTTTTAAGAGTGAATGCACTTCGACATCACCACAGCCGGCAAAGTGCAGGACGTCTAGGTTGTTGTGCTGTCGAATATACCTATTCGCAAATCTTATGTAGAGTTCGGGACTTGTTGTGCTGTAGCTTGGTAGAAACCATCTGTGATCTGTGCTATTCCGGGAGACAAGCCCAAAGAGTGCATTCAGCCGATCATGGCTCTTCTTATAACCCTAGGCGCTCAAGGTTTGAGCCAGGTGAGGAAACGAAAAGGGCTTTCCAGCCGTAACCTGTGCTCTTAGCTGGCCAAGTCGCATGGCGTGTCGAAATGGCTTCAAAAGCCAAGGCGCAGGTGGGTCGTGAATAATGGACGACAGCGCTTGCATTGCCGCGAAGAAGGTTGTCCCCTGATAGTTGAGCCACCGCATCGGAATTCGAGCTCGGAGGCCAATGCAACTTCTTGGACTATCCACAGCCTGCTGAACCAAGGGCGGTTTGCCAATGCAGCCACTGCAGAAAATGGGACCATCGTCGGATCGAACATATTCGACAAATCCTTCAGGTATCCCGCTGTCCACAGGTTGTTGGCGGCTCTTTCCCAGTCTGAAGAAGCCTTTGGGTCGGGAGTGTTCGTAACCAAAATATGCAATAGGTCAAAGGCATACTCGCTATCCTTTTCATGAAGTCCAAGCCAGCATATCACTCGCTGGGCTTGTGTGAAAATCCTCGACATGAGCTTGACTTGCTGCTCTCGTTCCGCATCATTCTCCTGGTCAATACATATTTGATCTATCCAAATCGCCATAGTAGTGACATCAGATAGAAGATGGTCGAGGGCCTGGAATAAAGACTTCCTGATCCTAAACTGGCTGCTATTGACATGGAGGATTGGATCACTCGGTGATGGATCACCCCAGACATATGATAGCGCTGAATACTTCGGGGCTTCATCGAGCCTGGATTGGATGAGACGTCCTTGTATCGGGTCGTCGGGGCCGGACCGTGTGAGCTCAAGTAGTCGAATGCTGTCGAAGCTGCCAAGCTTCGCATGAAGGCGGGTTGAATCCATTGCTACGTCGCGATGCGGACCGCAAACTGAGTTGCTAAGTCAAGGTCACACGATAGGCACACGTGCGGGGCAGGATCGTTTTCGAATAGATAGATGCCCAAGGTGTTGTTGCTCACATGACGAAGGCAATGTGCAACTTGGACGGCTAAGTATATGGCCGTTTTGGGGATGCGAGTAGGCAGCAACCGGCTGACGCATTTTAGGCAATGCTGATCGAGAGAAAGGTACAGCATGGTACCGGATTTAGCCGACTCCAGCATTCATGGCCCAACAATGGCCCCGTTGTCGGCTTTCCTCTAAGCACAGACCTTGAATTCCTAGTCGTCGATGATTACATACTACAGTACTCAATGTAGTAATTGGGATGGGCCCCGTCCCTCTATTGACCGTCTCGGTAGACGCGTCGCGTGCAAGGGCTGGATTCGAAGTAACTTAATGAAATAAGACGAGATGTATGCACGGACGGCCCCGTGGCGTATCCGTACAGGGGCCAGTTTCAGTGTAATTGAACGAATTATCAGCACGACTGCGTACAGTAGTAACCCCGCTCAGTCAGATCCATACAAGTCTTCCACAACCATTGGGACAGAGTCGCCCTCTGATTGTTGGGTTAGTGTTTGCCAGAAGGACTCTGTATCCCATACCCAATTATTATCGCCGCCTAGCAAGGGAACCCTACCGTCCTTGTCTGTCATGGCACCTGAGACCGGCTTTACGGCAGCGCCAGCCGTGCCATTGTCCGCTACCAACGTTGATTCCAACTACCTGGGCTCTGCACACCAGAACGCGCGCCCATTCCTTTTACCAGGGCCCAATCATTCCGACTCGTTGCCAACTGCCCATTTAAGGCACCAACTGGAGGCTCTTCCCTCACAGTTCTATCCACATGTGCCCGGTTCCTCGGCCTTGGCATGTTTCATCCAAGCTCTACGCACGCAGGGAATTCATGATAATCCCGAATTCGTTGAGCGTGGAAGCGCAGTGTATGACCAGGTGTTCCGACATTCCTTCAGCCCCACATGTCCTTTTAAGTTCGGACACAACAACTGAGGTTTCTTTCAACATGCGATACTAAGAAAAGCTTATTGCAGGCTCGACCCTGGTCGAAGCGAATGAATCAGAGCATGCCCAAACCCTTGAAGAGGTTGCTCAGCATCTGCAGAACTTCCTTCCGCCCCTCTCAGCGGCCTTTGGCGATAGCGTCTCCTTCAACACCAACGACTATTTTCACCAGTGGCGAAGCTTTCTGTCAGATCAGCCAACCCGACCCCTATCTTTCCAAAATCGCAAGTTCCGCTTTTGCGGTCAGGAGTTTCGATATCACGACACTGGGACATTGATAGCATTTGGATAGGGGCAACAGGTCTTCAGGCGATTCGACCGCTCACTGACTTTCGGCTTTCTTTTCTCCCATGTCCTACTCGCAACCTTTCTACCGACCAGGTGATTCGGCCTCATGGACTTCAATTAGCGAAGACAAGGCACATACTTCTTGGCACGTTCAACGCACGATGTGTTCGCTTCTCCGTCTTTCTCTTTTTCCCTCATGCTGCTCCAAGTCTGAGCACCTCGACAATCAAGAATGCCCTGAGCCTTGAACGGCAGAAAGACCTTTACGACCGAATCATCATTCCGGCAGCCTGCGAATCAATTCCGGGTCCGGCCTTGCAGGAGATGCCTCAAACATATGAAATCGCATATGCCAAATCTCGTTCATTCCAGGAGAAACCAGGCAATAAGCGATGGAGAGCAGAGGATGAGAGTCGATCTTTACACCTCCAATATGCGATTCCAACCCAATATCTGATGCCTTTCTGGCGGTCAATTCTTAAGCACGCTGACTCATTCTAAATCTTAAATCGGTCAAGGGAATCAGTTCCATACTTCAAAGATCCTCGATTGCTTTTCCAGTCCCATGATCTCAAAAATACCTTCGGTCGGGAAACTCTCCAAGAAACGCTGAGCCTTTTCCAAGAGACTGTACTTCAAGTTTTAGACCCTATGCATCTGGACATCCGCTCGTGCTGGCTGGATATTGGTTTCAGGGACCATGCCGCCTGTCCTGGTCCTCAAGCTTCCTCGGGATCAGAGCCCTTCACTCTCCTGTGGAAGAGCCGATGCCACCACCACCTTCACGAGAAGCTTTCTCAAGTCAATCCTAGCACTTCGTTTGAGGCTGACTACTTTCAAGGGTTCCTTCTTCGAGATATTGCTGACTATCAGTCCAAGGCAACGTCTAGTGGGGCCTCAAACCCGGGTCGGCGTGAGCAAGGAGACCCCGGCATCATCCGCTTTAAGGCATACAACTGCATCAAAGAGCAAGTCTCCGTCATGTTCAACAGCTACAACATCTTTGGGTCGGGATTTCTTGACGAAGAGCTGTGCGGTCCTAGTGAGCCGACAAGTTCAGGAGGTGAATGCTCGTCCCAGCTGCGTTTCCGGCGGCGCCACGACCAGGCCACTCTTCGGGCTCCCCAGTGAGCTCACCATCATCGCTCGCACTCTGATCCGACTCCCAACCATAGTATGCGTTATCCTCAGCGGCTTGAGAGCGTGACCGTTTCGTCGGACTGGCGCTGCGGGCTCGGTATGGCCCCAGACTTTCAAACCGACACAAAAGGCATCAAAATCGCGCTACGATCCAATCAGACAGCGATTCAAATTCGACCTCAGGAAGTAATAAAGCTGAGGCTACCTCAGATGAGGAGAGCCTTAGGTCGTGCGCAATATGGAAATCAGAGTACATGAGCTCATTGGAGCATTTAAACGAAGATATCCGCAACGGGAGAAGTGTTGCGACTTTGTTTTGAGAGAGCTAAATCACCGTCTAGAAAGAGTTGAATAATGGATAGGATGATAGTAAAAAATGTGGCCTTTAGTGGCCGTATGGATATACGCGAAGAGGTTTGACTTTCGGTCACCGGCCAAACTAAGTACGGAAGATATGGGCTTCATTGCAGCTATTATTGATGCTTAAAAAGTAAGGCAGTCAACCGGAGAAGACTGATGACGGAGAAAAGGTAAAACAAAACCAACAAGGCGAGCCCAGGAGGCCCATTTCGGTCTCGCCGGCTGACTGAAATAAGTTAGGCTAACAAAATGACCAGGTAGGTTCAATTGCACGGTCAGCCGGCAGGCAGGCCTTCCGATTTCCCGTTGAAAAGTAACTTGAGAAAGGACAGTCTACGCTGCGATCCCTACGAGTTCGTTGAGCCCTCCCAAATCCGTCCGGAAACACCACAGAGACCTACACCGTCGTCTTCATACGCCTCAATCGGTCTGCGGGTTAATCGTTCACCATGCACCCAACTAAAGTCACAATTATAGCGACAGTCGTGATCCTATTTCTGGCCATACCTGCCGTGTTCCCTGCTCGCAAACTTTGTATTTATATTACTCAGAAATGGCCGCACCTCCGTAGGAATGTTAGCTTGACGGGCCTTGCGGCTGTTTCTGCCTTCGTCCTGGCGCTGTTATGGCCCATTGCCTTAGTTTATCGCATCTAGCGTCCGTACGAACCTGCAAACCTGCCTCCTGTCCAGTGAGACGGATCCTACTCGTGTCGATCCATCAACTTGGAACTCCTCAGCCTGGTCGCGAATCAAAACGGGGTTTCAACGTAAGACTTCAGGGTCAAAAGACATTTCGATTGGATACAGAGCGGATGCAGAAACCAAATTGCGCCCTGACCCCAGCAGGAAGCCCAGCCTAGTCTCACCCATACCACACACCAACAACCTACTTACCTAGCGAGAACTTCTAGCCCTCACATCAATGTGGGAGGGATCTGTTATGCTAATCGAGCGTGCTAGACGAGTGAAGATGCACCGCCAGCGTATCTGGGAATTTGGGAAGAAGTGGACAAAGTTGCCATCCCAGATGGTCGGCGCCCTCTGCCTGCTTATCAGCCCTGATGACCTTTCTGCACAAGGAGGAAGATGAGGGGGAAGCGAAGAGAAGGGGAAGGTCATGGGGTTCAAACTGACTCGCACCACGTAAAAGAATAGAAAGTCAATAACTAACCGACATGTACTCGGGCTCAGAGAGTACCAGTTGCAAAAAGTTGCAAATGTTGATGTCTCATACAACACATATTACCTATTGAATGTACGCTCATATCAGGGGCAAAAAGTGTAGAAGAGAGGGAAGAGGTCAACCTGCTATATAACTGCGTACAGGTAGATAATGAGGTGTAATAGTCCTGATTCTTGTGCTACCTGCCATGTATTTACTTTGCCTCTTATATGCTTGTAGCCCCTTGATCTCTTTTCGTTCGGCTTGCCTTCTTGAGTTAAGCAAGAAGCTGCGTTCCTCGCCTTACTGTGCCTGAGGCCTCGGGTTTCTGTCGGTTTCAGTAACCCAAGGACATTTCCCGATTAGGAGGCTTATGAAGCTCAAGCCAATCAGAACTCGATCTCACCTAACCTCGACGGACTAAACATGCTATGATTGGTGGTGGTTTAATCCGAGACCAGAAATCACTGGGAGGGCCTTGTCATGCCACTTTTGCCCAACTTTGCAAGGCCTACCAGTCACGCGTATTACCGAGGCAAATTATACTATCCACGGCATTCAACACTAAAAGGTTTCTGATACACAATCACTTCTGCGGCTTATTACCTCCTTGGTGGCTTATTACCTCCTTGGCGGCTGCAGGTTACCTCTCTTGGCGGCTTATCTCCTTGTGTCTCCTTTTCAGGCTCGCTCTGCCAAGTCAATTTTCTTTGGTGGCGAGCCTCGGTGTCGTCTGAGAGAGGGCACCCGTCTGGTCTCACGGCGATCAGGTGAGGGGTCAGCTTTTGGCTGTAATCGCAACATCGGAGCAGATATAACATTGACTGATGCTGCACCTCTCGGAGGGGCACGTCATCTTGTTACATCCATCGAGCTTCATAAATGGCACTTTACCTACAACCAAACAATGTCAATCATTTGTATGTCGGGGGAGGGGCGATACCACATCCTTTGCAGCGTCGTATGACAGCATCTGACTGCGCCTCTCCTCGATTCGTCGTTGCTCCTGCCGCTGTAAGTCCGTGTCTGCTGCCCTTGATTGGCCTGGGTCCTCGGTATCTTCTCTGCGTCCGGAACCGGCTGCCAATTTTGTCGCACTCAGGCAGTGAAGTTCTTGACCGCCTCATGCGGCTCAGAAAACCCGACAAAATCATGCCAGAATGAGCAGTGAACGAGGCCTTCGATACTAAGAATAGCTGCTCTCGCCTCCTGCTTGTCCAATGCTTTAAGGAGATCAGAATCCAGGCCCTTTTTCCGCTCTTGGTGTGAGAATCCAGCATTGCAGCCGTCCGTGGACATGCATGGGATCTCGTACCGTAGCTTCCCGGCAACTTCAGGCATGGCCGGAGAAACACTTTTGCAAAACCACTGGGAAGAGCCGGTGAGAGCACCTCCAGGAAAGTGGTAATCGAATGAAGCTTACATGGCCTCCTGAGCTTGGCAATGCACCATATCCAA